>NW_026610752.1:0-177014 GCF_029499605.1 Hyla sarda
CGAGCGAGCCAGAAATGAGAGCAAGCGAGCCAGCCAGAAATGAGAGCAAGCGAGCCAGCCAGATGTGAGAGCGAGCTAGCCAGATATGCGAGCGAGCCAGATAAGAGAGCGAGCCAGACAAGAGAGCAAGCGAGAAAGCCAGATATGAGAGCGAGCGAGCCAGACATGAGAGCAAGCGAGCGAGCCAGATATGAGAGCGAGCGAGCCAGATAAGAGAGCAAGCCAGACAAGAGAGCAAGCGTGCGGGCCAGATATTCTAGCGAGCAAGCCAGATAAGAGAGCGAGCCAGACAAGAGCAAGCGAGCGAGCCAGATATGAGAGCAAGCGAGCCAGCCAGATATGAGAGCGAGCGAGCCAGATAAGAGAGCGAGCAAGAAGAGAGAGCAAGCGAGCGAGCCAGATATGAGAGCGAGCGAGCCAGATATGAGAGCAAGCGAGCCAGCCAGATGTGAGAGCGAGCGAGCCAGATATGCGAGCGAGCCAGACAAGAAAGCAAGCGAGCGAGCCAGATATGAGAGCAAGCGAGAAAGCCAGATATGAGAGCGAGCCAGATAAGAGAGCGAACCAGACAAGAGAGCAAGCGAGAAAGCCAGACATGAGAGCAAGCGAGCGAGCCAGATATGAGAGCGAGCGAGCCAGACATGAGAGCAAGCGAGCGAGCCAGATATGAGAGCGAGCGAGCCAGATAAGAGAGCAAGCCAGACAAGATAGCAAGCGAGCGAGCCAGATATGCTAGCGAGCAAGCCAGATAAGAGAGCGAGCCAGACAAGAGAGCAAGCGAGCGAGCAAGATATGAGAGCAAGCGAGCCAGCCAGATATGAGAGCGAGCGAGCCAGATAAGAGAGCGAGCAAGACAAGAGAGCAAGCGAACTAGCCAGATATGAGAGCAAGCGAGCAAGCCAGATTTGAGAGCGAGCGAGCCAGATATGCGAGCGAGCCAGATAAGAGAGCGAGCCAGACAAGAGAGCAATCGAGCGAGCCAGATATGAGAGCAAGCGAGCGAGCCGGATATGAGAGCAAGCGAGCAAGCCAGATATGAGAGCAAGCGAGCGAGCCAGATTTGAGAGCGAGCGAGCCAGATATGTGAGCGAGCCATAAAATAGAGCGAGACAGACAAGAGAGCAAGCGAGCGAGTCAGATATGAGAGCAAGCTAGCAAGCCAGATATAAGCGCAAGCCAGATAAGAGAGCGACCCAGACAAGAGAGCAAGCGAGCGAGCCAGATATGAGAGCAAGCGAGCAAGCCAGATGTGAGAGAGAGCGAGGCAGATAAGAGAGCGAGCCAGACAATTAAGCAAGCGAGCCAGATATGAGAGCAAGCGAGCGATCCAGATATGAGAGCGAGCCAGACATGAGAGCGAGCGAGCCAGATATGAGAGCAAGCGAGCGAGCCAGGTATGAGAGCAAGCAAGCCAGTCAGATGTGAGAGCGAGCGAGCCAGATATGCGAGCAAGCCAGATAAGAGAGCGAGCCAGACAAGAGAGCAAGCGAGCGAGCCAGATATGAGAGCAAGCGAGCAAGCCAGATGTGAGAGAGAGCGAGGCAGATAAGAGAGCGAGCCAGACAATTAAGCAAGCGAGAGAGCCAGATATTAGAGCAAGCGAGCGATCCAGATATGAGAGCAAGCCAGACATGAGAGCGAGAGAGCCAGATATGAGAGCAAGCGAGCGAGCCAGATATGAGAGCAAGCGAGCCAGCCAGATATGAGAGCGAGCGAGCCAGATAAGAGAGCGAGCAAGACAAGAGAGCAAGCGAGCGAGCCAGATATGCGAGCGAGCCAGACAAGAGAGCAAGCGAGAGAGCCAGATATGAGAGCAAGCGAGCGAGCCAGATTTGAGAGCGAGCGAGAAAGATATGCGAGCGAGCCAGATATGAGAGCGAGTGAGCCAGACATGAGAGCAAGCGAGCGAACCAAATATGAGAGGGAGCAAGCCAAACATGAGAGCAAGCGAGCAAGCCAGATATGAGGGTGAGCGTGCCAGACATGAGAGCAAGCGAGCGAGCAAAATATGAGAGCGAGCCAGATAAGAGAGCAAACCAGACAAGAGAGCAAGCGAGAAAGCCAGATATGAGAGCGAGCGAGCCAGACATGAGAGCAAGCGAGCGAGCCAGATATGAGAGCGAGAGAGCCAGACATGAGATCAAGAGAGCGAGCCAGATATGAGAGCAAGCGAGCCAGATAAGAGAGCAAGTCAGACAAGAGAGCAAGCGAGTGAGCCAGATATGCTAGCGAGCAAGCCAGATAAGAGAGCGAGCCAGACAAGAGAGCAAGCGTGCGAGCCAGATATGCGAGCAAGCCAGATAAGAGAGCGAGCCAGATAAGAGAGAGAGCCAGACAAGAGAGCAAGCGAGAAAGCCAGATATGAGAGCAAGCGAGCCAGACATGAGAGCAAACGAGCGAGCCAGATATGAGACTGAGCGAGCCAGATAAGAGAGCAAGCCAGACAAGAGAGCAAGCGTGCGAGCCAGATATGCTAGCGAGCAAGCCAGATAAGAGAGCGAGCCAGACAAGAGAGCAAGAGAGCGAGCCAGATATGAGAGTAAGCGAGCCAGCCAGATATGAGAGCGGGCGAGCCAGATAAGAGAGCGAGCAAGACAAGAGAGCAAGCGAACTAGCCAGATATGAGAGCAAGCGAGCGAGCCAGATTTGAGAGCGAGCGAGAAAGATATGCGAGCGAGCCAGATATGAGAGCGAGTGAGCCAGACATGAGAGCAAGCGAGCGAACCAAATATGAGAGGGAGCAAGCCAAACATGAGAGCAAGCGAGCAAGCCAGATATGAGGGTGAGCGTGCCAGACATGAGAGCAAGCGAGCGAGCAAAATATGAGAGCGAGCCAGATAAGAGAGCAAACCAGACAAGAGAGCAAGCGAGAAAGCCAGATATGAGAGCGAGCGAGCCAGACATGAGAGCAAGCGAGCGAGCCAGATATGAGAGCGAGAGAGCCAGACATGAGATCAAGAGAGCGAGCCAGATATGAGAGCAAGCGAGCCAGATAAGAGAGCAAGTCAGACAAGAGAGCAAGCGAGTGAGCCAGATATGCTAGCGAGCAAGCCAGATAAGAGAGCGAGCCAGACAAGAGAGCAAGCGAGCGAGCCAGATATGAGAGCAAGCGAGCAAGCCAGATATGAGAGCGAGCCACATAAGAGAGCGAACCAGACAAGAGAGCAAGCGAGAAAGTCAGATATGAGAGCGAGCGAGCCAGACATGAGAGCAAGCGAGCGAGCCAGATATGAGAACGAGCGAGCCAGATAAGAGAGCAAGCCAGACAAGAGAGCAAGCGAGCGAGCCAGATATGCTAGCGAGCAAGCCAGATAAGAGAGCGAGCGAGCGAGATAGATATGAGAGCAAGCGAGCGAGCCAGATGTGAGAGCGAGACAGATAAGAGAGCAAGTCAGACAAGAGAGCAAGCGAGCGAGCAAGATATGCGAGCGAGCCAGATAAGAGAGCGAGCCAGACAAGAGAGCAGCGAGCGAGCCAGGCCAGATATGAGAGCAAGCGAGCAAGCCAGATGTGAGAGAGAGCGAGGCAGATAAGAGAGCGAGCCAGACAATTAAGCAAGCGAGCGAGCCAGATATGAGAGCAAGCGAGTGATCCAGATATGAGAGCGAGCCAGACATGAGAGCGAGCGAGCCAGATATGAGAGCAAGCGAGCGAGCCAGATATGAGAGCAAGCGAGCCAGCCAGATATGAGAGCGAGCGAGCCAGATAAGAGTGAGCAAGACAAGAGAGCAAGCGAGCTAGCCAGATATGAGAGCGAGCCAGACAAGAGAGCAAGCGAGCGAGCCAGATATGAGAGCAAGCGAGCGAGCCAGAAATGAGAGCAAGCGAGCCAGCCAGAAATGAGAGCAAGTGAGCCAGCCAGATGTGAGAGCGAGCGAGCCAGATATGCGAGCGAGCCAGATAAGAGAGCGAGCCAGATAAGAGAGCGAGCCAGACAAGAGAGCAAGCGAGAAAGCCAGATATGAGAGCAAGCGAGCCAGACATGAGAGCAAACGAGCGAGCCAGATATGAGACTGAGCGAGCCAGATAAGAGAGCAAGCCAGACAAGAGAGCAAGCGTGCGAGCCAGATATGCTAGCGAGCAAGCCAGATAAGAGAGCGAGCCAGACAAGAGAGCAAGAGAGCGAGCCAGATATGAGAGTAAGCGAGCCAGCCAGATATGAGAGCGGGCGAGCCAGATAAGAGAGCGAGCAAGACAAGAGAGCAAGCGAACTAGCCAGATATGAGAGCAAGCGAGCGAGCCAGATTTGAGAGCGAGCGAGAAAGATATGCGAGCGAGCCAGATATGAGAGCGAGTGAGCCAGACATGAGAGCAAGCGAGCGAACCAAATATGAGAGGGAGCAAGCCAAACATGAGAGCAAGCCAGATATGAGGGTGAGCGTGCCAGACATGAGAGCAAGCGAGCGAGCAAAATATGAGAGTGAGGGAGCCTGATAAGAGAGCAAGCCAGACAAGAGAGCAAGCGAGCGAGCCAGATATGAGAGCAAGCGAGCGAGCCGGATATGAGAGCAAGCGAGCAAGCCATATATGAGAGCAAGCGAGCGAGCCAGATTTGAGAGCGAGCGAGCCAGATTTGAGAGCGAGCAAGCCAGATATGTGAGCGAGCCATAAAAGAGAGCAAGACAGACAAGAGAGAAAGCGAGCAAGCCAGATATGAGAGCAAGCTAGCAAGCCAGATATGAGAGCGAGCAAGATAAGAGAGCGAGCCAGACAAGAGAGCAAGCGAGCGAGCCAGATATGAGTGCGAGCGAGCCAGATAAGAGAGCAAGCCAGACAAGAGAGCAAGCGAGCGAGCCAGATATGCTAGCGAGCAAGCCAGATAAGAGAGCGAGCCAGACAAGAGAGCAAGCGAGCAAGCCAGATATGAGAGCAAGCGAGCCAGCCAGATATGAGAGCGAGCGAGCAAGACAAGAGAGCAAGCGAACTAGCCAGATATGAGAGCAAGCGAGCGAGCCAGATATGAGAGGAAGCAAGCCAGCCAGATATGAGAGCGAGCGAGCCAGATAAGAGAGTGAGCAAGACAAGAGAGCAAGCGAGCTAGCCAGATATGAGAGCAAGCGAGCGAGCCAGATTTGAGAGCAAGCGAGCTATCCAGATATGAGAGCAAGCGAGCAAGCCAGATATGAGAGCGAGAGAGCCAGATATGCGAGTGAGCCAGATAAGAGAGCGAGCCAGACAAGAGAGCAAGTGAGCGAGCCAGATATGAGAGCGAGCGAGCCAGATAAGAGAGCAAGCCAGACAAGAGAGCAAGCGAGCAAGCCAGATATGAGAGCGAGCGAGCCAGATATGCGAGTGAGCCAGATAAGAGAGCGAGCCAGATATGAGAACAAGCGAGCCAGCCAGATATGAGAGCGAGCGAGCCAGATAAGAGAGCAAGCAAGACAAGAGAGCAAGCGAACTAGCCAGATATGAGAGCAAGCGAGCGAGCCAGATATGAGAGCAAGCAAGCCAGCCAGATATGAGAGCGAGCGAGCCAGATAAGAGAGCGAGCAAGACAAGAGAGCAAGCGAGCTAGCCAGATATGAGAGCAAGCGAGCGAGACAGATTTGAGAGCAAGCGAGCGATCCAGATATGAGAGCAAGCGAGCAAGCCAGATATGAGAGCGAGAGAGCCAGATATGCGAGTGAGCCAGATAAGAGAGCGAGCCAGACAAGAGAGCAAGTGAGCGAGCCAGATATGAGAGCGAGCGAGCCAGATAAGAGAGCAAGCCAGACAAGAGAGCAAGCGAGCAAGCCAGATATGAGAGCGAGCGAGCCAGATATGCGAGTAAGCCAGATAAGAGAGCGAGCCAGATATGAGAACAAGCGAGCCAGCCAGATATGAGAGCGAGCGAGCCAGATAAGAGAGCAAGCAAGACAAGAGAGCAAGCGAACTAGCCAGATATGAGAGCAAGCGAGCGAGCCAGATATGAGAGCAAGCAAGCCAGCCAGATATGAGAGCGAGCGAGCCAGATAAGAGAGCGAGCAAGACAAGAGAGCAAGCGAGCTAGCCAGATATGAGAGCAAGCGAGCGAGCCAGATTTGAGAGCAAGCGAGCGAGCCAGATATGAGAGCAAGCGAGCAAGCCAGATATGAGAGCGAGCGAGCCAGATATGCGAGTGAGCCAGATAAGAGAGCGAGCCAGACAAGAGAGCAAGTGAGCGAGCCAGATATGAGAGCGAGCCAGATAAGAGAGCAAACCAGACAAGAGAGCAAGCGAGAAAGCCAGATATGAGAGCGAGCGAGCCAGATATGAGAGCAATCGAGCGAGCCAGATATGAGAGCGAGCGAGCCAGACATGAGATCAAGCGAGCGAGCCAGATATGAGAGCAAGCGAGCCAGATAAGAGAGCAAGCAAGACAAGAGAGCAAGCGAGCGAGCCAGATATGCTAGCGAGCAAGCCAGATAAGAGAGCGAGACAGACAAGAGAGCAAGCGAGCGAGCCAGATATGAGAGCAAGCGAGCAAGCCAGATGTGAGAGCGAGACAGATAAGAGAGCAAGTCAGACAAGAGAGCAAGCGAGCGAACCAGATATGCTAGCGAGCAAGCCAGATAAGAGAGCGAGCCAGACAAGAGAGCAAACGAGCGAGCCAGATATGAGAGCAAGCGAGCAAGCCAGATATGAGAGCGAGCCAGATAAGAGAGCGAACCAGACAAGAGAGCAAGCGAGAAAGTCAGATATGAGAGTGAGCGAGCCAGACAAGAGAGCAAGTGAGCGAGCCAGATATGAGAGCGAGCGAGCCAGAAAAGAGAGCAAGCCAGACAAGAGAGCAAGCGAGCGAGCCAGATATGCTAGCGAGCAAGCCAGATAAGAGAGCGAGCCAGACAAGAGAGCAAGCGAGCAAGCCAGATATGAGAGCAAGCGAGCCAGCCAGATATGAGAGCGAGCGAGCCAGATAAGAGAGCGAGCAAGACAAGAGAGCAAGCGAACTAGCCAGATATGAGAGCAAGCGAGCGAGCCAGATATGAGAGCGAGCGAGCCAGATAAGAGAGCAAGCCAGACAAGAGAGCAAGCGAGCGAGCCAGATATGCTAGCGAGCAAGCCAGATAAGAGAGCGAGCCAGACAAGAGAGCAAGCGAGCAAGCCAGATATGAGAGCAAGCGAGCCAGCCAGATATGAGAGTGAGCGAGCCAGATAAGAGAGCGAGCCAGACAAGAGAGCAAGTGAGCGAGCCAGATATGAGAGCAAGGGAGCAAGCCAGATATGAGAGCGAGCCAGATAAGAGAGCAAACCAGACAAGAGAGCAAGCGAGAAAGCCAGTTATGAGAGCGAGCGAGCCAGACATGAGAGCGATCGAGCGAGCCAGATATGAGAGCGAGTGAGCCAGACATGAGATCAAGCGAGCGAGCCAGATATGAGAGCAAGCGAGTCAGATAAGAGAGCAAGCCAGACAAGAGAGCAAGCGAGCGAGCCAGATATGCTAGCGAGCAAGCCAGATAAGAGAGCGAGCCAGACAAGAGAGCAAGCGTGCGAGCCAGATATGAGAGCAAGCGAGCAAGCCAGATGTGAGAGCGAGACAGATAAGAGAGCAAGTCAGACAAGAGAGCAAGCGAGCGAGCCAGATATGCTAGCGAGCAAGCCAGATAAGAGAGCGAGCCTGACAAGAGAGCAAGCGAGCAAGCCAGATATGAGAGCAAGCGAGCCAGCCAGATGTGAGAGCGAGCGAGCCAGATATGCGAGCGAGCCAGACAAGAAAGCAAGCGAGCGAGCCAGATATGAGAGCAAGCGAGCAAGCCAGATATGAGAGCGAGCCAGATAAGAGAGCGAACCAAACAAGAGAGCAAGCGAGAAAGCCAGATATGAGAGCGAGCGAGCCAGACATGAGAGCGAGCGAGCCAGATATGAGAGCGAGCGAGCCAGACATGAGAGCAAGCGAGCGAGCCAGATATGAGAGCGAGCGAGCCAGATAAGAGAGCAAGCCAGACAAGAGAGCAAGCGAGCCAGATATGCTAGCGAGCAAGCCAGATAAGAGAGCGAGCCAGACAAGAGAGCAAGCGAGCAAGCCAGATATGAGAGCAAGCGAGCCAGCCAGATATGAGAGCGAGCGAGCCAGATAAAAGAGCGAGCAAGACAAGAGAGCAAGCGAACTAGCCAGATATGAGAGCAAGCGAGCGAGCCAGATATGAGAGCAAGCAAGCCAGCCAGATATGAGAGCGAGCGAGCCAGATAAGAGAGCGAGCAAGACAAGAGAGCAAGCGAGCTAGCCAGATATGAGAGCAAGCGAGCGATCCAGATATGAGAGCAAGCGAGCAAGCCAGATATGAGAGCGAGCGAGCCAGATATGCGAGTGAGCCAGATAAGAGAGCGAGCCAGACAAGAGAGCAAGTGAGCGAGCCAGATATGAGAGCGAGCCAGACAAGAGAGCAAGCGAGCCAGATATGCTAGCGAGCAAGCCAGATAAGAGAGCGAGCCAGACAAGAGAGCAAGCGAGCGAGCCAGATATGAGAGCAAGCGAGCCAGCCAGATATGAGAGTGAGCGAGCCAGATAAGAGCGAGCAAGACAAGAGAGCAAGCGAGCTAGCCAGATATGAGAGCGAGCCAGACAAGAGAGCAAGCGAGCGAGCCAGATATGAGAGCAAGCGAGCGAGCCAGAAATGAGAGCAAGCGAGCCAGCCAGAAATGAGAGCAAGTGAGCCAGCCAGATGTGAGAGCGAGCGAGCCAGATATGCGAGCGAGCCAGATAAGAGAGCGAGCCAGATAAGAGAGCGAGCCAGACAAGAGAGCAAGCGAGAAAGCCAGATATGAGAGCAAGCGAGCCAGACATGAGAGCAAACGAGCGAGCCAGATATGAGACTGAGCGAGCCAGATAAGAGAGCAAGCCAGACAAGAGAGCAAGCGTGCGAGCCAGATATGCTAGCGAGCAAGCCAGATAAGAGAGCGAGCCAGACAAGAGAGCAAGAGAGCGAGCCAGATATGAGAGTAAGCGAGCCAGCCAGATATGAGAGCGGGCGAGCCAGATAAGAGAGCGAGCAAGACAAGAGAGCAAGCGAACTAGCCAGATATGAGAGCAAGCGAGCGAGCCAGATTTGAGAGCGAGCGAGAAAGATATGCGAGCGAGCCAGATATGAGAGCGAGTGAGCCAGACATGAGAGCAAGCGAGCGAACCAAATATGAGAGGGAGCAAGCCAAACATGAGAGCAAGCGAGCAAGCCAGATATGAGGGTGAGCGTGCCAGACATGAGAGCAAGCGAGCGAGCAAAATATGAGAGCGAGCCAGATAAGAGAGCAAACCAGACAAGAGAGCAAGCGAGAAAGCCAGATATGAGAGCGAGCGAGCCAGACATGAGAGCAAGCGAGCGAGCCAGATATGAGAGCGAGAGAGCCAGACATGAGATCAAGAGAGCGAGCCAGATATGAGAGCAAGCGAGCCAGATAAGAGAGCAAGTCAGACAAGAGAGCAAGCGAGTGAGCCAGATATGCTAGCGAGCAAGCCAGATAAGAGAGCGAGCCAGACAAGAGAGCAAGCGAGCGAGCCAGATATGAGAGCAAGCGAGCAAGCCAGATATGAGAGCGAGCCACATAAGAGAGCGAACCAGACAAGAGAGCAAGCGAGAAAGTCAGATATGAGAGCGAGCGAGCCAGACATGAGAGCAAGCGAGCGAGCCAGATATGAGAACGAGCGAGCCAGATAAGAGAGCAAGCCAGACAAGAGAGCAAGCGAGCGAGCCAGATATGCTAGCGAGCAAGCCAGATAAGAGAGCGAGCGAGCGAGATAGATATGAGAGCAAGCGAGCGAGCCAGATGTGAGAGCGAGACAGATAAGAGAGCAAGTCAGACAAGAGAGCAAGCGAGCGAGCAAGATATGCGAGCGAGCCAGATAAGAGAGCGAGCCAGACAAGAGAGCAGCGAGCGAGCCAGGCCAGATATGAGAGCAAGCGAGCAAGCCAGATGTGAGAGAGAGCGAGGCAGATAAGAGAGCGAGCCAGACAATTAAGCAAGCGAGCGAGCCAGATATGAGAGCAAGCGAGTGATCCAGATATGAGAGCGAGCCAGACATGAGAGCGAGCGAGCCAGATATGAGAGCAAGCGAGCGAGCCAGATATGAGAGCAAGCGAGCCAGCCAGATATGAGAGCGAGCGAGCCAGATAAGAGTGAGCAAGACAAGAGAGCAAGCGAGCTAGCCAGATATGAGAGCGAGCCAGACAAGAGAGCAAGCGAGCGAGCCAGATATGAGAGCAAGCGAGCGAGCCAGAAATGAGAGCAAGCGAGCCAGCCAGAAATGAGAGCAAGTGAGCCAGCCAGATGTGAGAGCGAGCGAGCCAGATATGCGAGCGAGCCAGATAAGAGAGCGAGCCAGATAAGAGAGCGAGCCAGACAAGAGAGCAAGCGAGAAAGCCAGATATGAGAGCAAGCGAGCCAGACATGAGAGCAAACGAGCGAGCCAGATATGAGACTGAGCGAGCCAGATAAGAGAGCAAGCCAGACAAGAGAGCAAGCGTGCGAGCCAGATATGCTAGCGAGCAAGCCAGATAAGAGAGCGAGCCAGACAAGAGAGCAAGAGAGCGAGCCAGATATGAGAGTAAGCGAGCCAGCCAGATATGAGAGCGGGCGAGCCAGATAAGAGAGCGAGCAAGACAAGAGAGCAAGCGAACTAGCCAGATATGAGAGCAAGCGAGCGAGCCAGATTTGAGAGCGAGCGAGAAAGATATGCGAGCGAGCCAGATATGAGAGCGAGTGAGCCAGACATGAGAGCAAGCGAGCGAACCAAATATGAGAGGGAGCAAGCCAAACATGAGAGCAAGCCAGATATGAGGGTGAGCGTGCCAGACATGAGAGCAAGCGAGCGAGCAAAATATGAGAGTGAGGGAGCCTGATAAGAGAGCAAGCCAGACAAGAGAGCAAGCGAGCGAGCCAGATATGAGAGCAAGCGAGCGAGCCGGATATGAGAGCAAGCGAGCAAGCCATATATGAGAGCAAGCGAGCGAGCCAGATTTGAGAGCGAGCGAGCCAGATTTGAGAGCGAGCAAGCCAGATATGTGAGCGAGCCATAAAAGAGAGCAAGACAGACAAGAGAGAAAGCGAGCAAGCCAGATATGAGAGCAAGCTAGCAAGCCAGATATGAGAGCGAGCAAGATAAGAGAGCGAGCCAGACAAGAGAGCAAGCGAGCGAGCCAGATATGAGTGCGAGCGAGCCAGATAAGAGAGCAAGCCAGACAAGAGAGCAAGCGAGCGAGCCAGATATGCTAGCGAGCAAGCCAGATAAGAGAGCGAGCCAGACAAGAGAGCAAGCGAGCAAGCCAGATATGAGAGCAAGCGAGCCAGCCAGATATGAGAGCGAGCGAGCAAGACAAGAGAGCAAGCGAACTAGCCAGATATGAGAGCAAGCGAGCGAGCCAGATATGAGAGGAAGCAAGCCAGCCAGATATGAGAGCGAGCGAGCCAGATAAGAGAGTGAGCAAGACAAGAGAGCAAGCGAGCTAGCCAGATATGAGAGCAAGCGAGCGAGCCAGATTTGAGAGCAAGCGAGCTATCCAGATATGAGAGCAAGCGAGCAAGCCAGATATGAGAGCGAGAGAGCCAGATATGCGAGTGAGCCAGATAAGAGAGCGAGCCAGACAAGAGAGCAAGTGAGCGAGCCAGATATGAGAGCGAGCGAGCCAGATAAGAGAGCAAGCCAGACAAGAGAGCAAGCGAGCAAGCCAGATATGAGAGCGAGCGAGCCAGATATGCGAGTGAGCCAGATAAGAGAGCGAGCCAGATATGAGAACAAGCGAGCCAGCCAGATATGAGAGCGAGCGAGCCAGATAAGAGAGCAAGCAAGACAAGAGAGCAAGCGAACTAGCCAGATATGAGAGCAAGCGAGCGAGCCAGATATGAGAGCAAGCAAGCCAGCCAGATATGAGAGCGAGCGAGCCAGATAAGAGAGCGAGCAAGACAAGAGAGCAAGCGAGCTAGCCAGATATGAGAGCAAGCGAGCGAGACAGATTTGAGAGCAAGCGAGCGATCCAGATATGAGAGCAAGCGAGCAAGCCAGATATGAGAGCGAGAGAGCCAGATATGCGAGTGAGCCAGATAAGAGAGCGAGCCAGACAAGAGAGCAAGTGAGCGAGCCAGATATGAGAGCGAGCGAGCCAGATAAGAGAGCAAGCCAGACAAGAGAGCAAGCGAGCAAGCCAGATATGAGAGCGAGCGAGCCAGATATGCGAGTAAGCCAGATAAGAGAGCGAGCCAGATATGAGAACAAGCGAGCCAGCCAGATATGAGAGCGAGCGAGCCAGATAAGAGAGCAAGCAAGACAAGAGAGCAAGCGAACTAGCCAGATATGAGAGCAAGCGAGCGAGCCAGATATGAGAGCAAGCAAGCCAGCCAGATATGAGAGCGAGCGAGCCAGATAAGAGAGCGAGCAAGACAAGAGAGCAAGCGAGCTAGCCAGATATGAGAGCAAGCGAGCGAGCCAGATTTGAGAGCAAGCGAGCGAGCCAGATATGAGAGCAAGCGAGCAAGCCAGATATGAGAGCGAGCGAGCCAGATATGCGAGTGAGCCAGATAAGAGAGCGAGCCAGACAAGAGAGCAAGTGAGCGAGCCAGATATGAGAGCGAGCCAGATAAGAGAGCAAACCAGACAAGAGAGCAAGCGAGAAAGCCAGATATGAGAGCGAGCGAGCCAGATATGAGAGCAATCGAGCGAGCCAGATATGAGAGCGAGCGAGCCAGACATGAGATCAAGCGAGCGAGCCAGATATGAGAGCAAGCGAGCCAGATAAGAGAGCAAGCAAGACAAGAGAGCAAGCGAGCGAGCCAGATATGCTAGCGAGCAAGCCAGATAAGAGAGCGAGACAGACAAGAGAGCAAGCGAGCGAGCCAGATATGAGAGCAAGCGAGCAAGCCAGATGTGAGAGCGAGACAGATAAGAGAGCAAGTCAGACAAGAGAGCAAGCGAGCGAACCAGATATGCTAGCGAGCAAGCCAGATAAGAGAGCGAGCCAGACAAGAGAGCAAACGAGCGAGCCAGATATGAGAGCAAGCGAGCAAGCCAGATATGAGAGCGAGCCAGATAAGAGAGCGAACCAGACAAGAGAGCAAGCGAGAAAGTCAGATATGAGAGTGAGCGAGCCAGACAAGAGAGCAAGTGAGCGAGCCAGATATGAGAGCGAGCGAGCCAGAAAAGAGAGCAAGCCAGACAAGAGAGCAAGCGAGCGAGCCAGATATGCTAGCGAGCAAGCCAGATAAGAGAGCGAGCCAGACAAGAGAGCAAGCGAGCAAGCCAGATATGAGAGCAAGCGAGCCAGCCAGATATGAGAGCGAGCGAGCCAGATAAGAGAGCGAGCAAGACAAGAGAGCAAGCGAACTAGCCAGATATGAGAGCAAGCGAGCGAGCCAGATATGAGAGCGAGCGAGCCAGATAAGAGAGCAAGCCAGACAAGAGAGCAAGCGAGCGAGCCAGATATGCTAGCGAGCAAGCCAGATAAGAGAGCGAGCCAGACAAGAGAGCAAGCGAGCAAGCCAGATATGAGAGCAAGCGAGCCAGCCAGATATGAGAGTGAGCGAGCCAGATAAGAGAGCGAGCCAGACAAGAGAGCAAGTGAGCGAGCCAGATATGAGAGCAAGGGAGCAAGCCAGATATGAGAGCGAGCCAGATAAGAGAGCAAACCAGACAAGAGAGCAAGCGAGAAAGCCAGTTATGAGAGCGAGCGAGCCAGACATGAGAGCGATCGAGCGAGCCAGATATGAGAGCGAGTGAGCCAGACATGAGATCAAGCGAGCGAGCCAGATATGAGAGCAAGCGAGTCAGATAAGAGAGCAAGCCAGACAAGAGAGCAAGCGAGCGAGCCAGATATGCTAGCGAGCAAGCCAGATAAGAGAGCGAGCCAGACAAGAGAGCAAGCGTGCGAGCCAGATATGAGAGCAAGCGAGCAAGCCAGATGTGAGAGCGAGACAGATAAGAGAGCAAGTCAGACAAGAGAGCAAGCGAGCGAGCCAGATATGCTAGCGAGCAAGCCAGATAAGAGAGCGAGCCTGACAAGAGAGCAAGCGAGCAAGCCAGATATGAGAGCAAGCGAGCCAGCCAGATGTGAGAGCGAGCGAGCCAGATATGCGAGCGAGCCAGACAAGAAAGCAAGCGAGCGAGCCAGATATGAGAGCAAGCGAGCAAGCCAGATATGAGAGCGAGCCAGATAAGAGAGCGAACCAAACAAGAGAGCAAGCGAGAAAGCCAGATATGAGAGCGAGCGAGCCAGACATGAGAGCGAGCGAGCCAGATATGAGAGCGAGCGAGCCAGACATGAGAGCAAGCGAGCGAGCCAGATATGAGAGCGAGCGAGCCAGATAAGAGAGCAAGCCAGACAAGAGAGCAAGCGAGCCAGATATGCTAGCGAGCAAGCCAGATAAGAGAGCGAGCCAGACAAGAGAGCAAGCGAGCAAGCCAGATATGAGAGCAAGCGAGCCAGCCAGATATGAGAGCGAGCGAGCCAGATAAAAGAGCGAGCAAGACAAGAGAGCAAGCGAACTAGCCAGATATGAGAGCAAGCGAGCGAGCCAGATATGAGAGCAAGCAAGCCAGCCAGATATGAGAGCGAGCGAGCCAGATAAGAGAGCGAGCAAGACAAGAGAGCAAGCGAGCTAGCCAGATATGAGAGCAAGCGAGCGATCCAGATATGAGAGCAAGCGAGCAAGCCAGATATGAGAGCGAGCGAGCCAGATATGCGAGTGAGCCAGATAAGAGAGCGAGCCAGACAAGAGAGCAAGTGAGCGAGCCAGATATGAGAGCGAGCCAGATAAGAGAGCAAACCAGACAAGAGAGCAAGCGAGAAAGCCAGAAATGAGAGCGAGCGAGCCAGACATGAGAGCAATCGAGCGAGCCAGATATGAGAGCGAGCGAGCCAGACATGAGATCAAGAGAGCGAGCCAGATATGCTAGCGAGCAAGCCAGATAAGAGAGCGAGCCAGACAAGAGAGCAAGCGAGCGAGCCAGATATGAGAGCAAGCCAGATGTGAGAGCGAGACAGATAAGAGAGCAAGTCAGACAAGAGAGCAAGCGAGCGAGCCAGATATGCTAGCGAGCAAGCCAGATAAGAGAGCGAGCCAGACAAGAGAGCAAGCGAGCGAGCCAGATATGAGAGCAAGCGAGCAAGCCAGATAAGAGAGCGAGCCACATAAGAGAGCGAACCAGACAAGAGAGCAAGCGAGAAAGTCAGATATGAGAGCGAGCGAGCCAGACATGAGAGCAAGCGAGCGAGCCAGATATGAGAGCAAGCGAGCCAGATAAGAGAGCAAGCCAGACAAGAGAGCAAGCGTGCGAGCCAGATATGCTAGCGAGCAAGCCAGATAAGAGAGCGAGCGAGCTAGATATGAGAGCAAGCGAGCGAGCCAGATGTGAGAGCGAGACAGATAAGAGAGCAAGTCAGACAAGAGAGCAAGCGAGCGAGCAAGATATGCGAGCGAGCCAGATAAGAGAGCGAGCCAGACAAGAGAGCAGCGAGCGAGCCAGGCCAGATATGAGAGCAAGCGAGCAAGCCAGATGTGAGAGAGAGCGAGGCAGATAAGAGAGCGAGCCAGACAATTAAGCAAGCGAGCGAGCCAGATATGAGAGCAAGCGAGTGATCCAGATATGAGAGCGAGCCAGACATGAGAACGAGCGAGCCAGATATGCGAGTAAGCGAGCGACCCAGATATGAGAGCAAGCGAGCCAGCCAGATATGAGAGCGAGCGAGCCAGATAAGAGTGAGCAAGACAAGAGAGCAAGCGAGCTAGCCAGATATGAGAGCGAGCCAGACAAGAGAGCAAGCGAGCGAGCCAGATATGAGAGCAAGCGAGCGAGCCAGAAATGAGAGCAAGCGAGCCAGCCAGAAATGAGAGCAAGTGAGCCAGCCAGATGTGAGAGCGAGCGAGCCAGATATGCGAGCGAGCCAGATAAGAGAGCGAGCCAGATAAGAGAGCGAGCCAGACAAGAGAGCAAGCGAGAAAGCCAGATATGAGAGCAAGCGAGCCAGACATGAGAGCAAGCGAGCGAGCCAGATATGAGACTGAGCGAGCCAGATAAGAGAGCAAGCCAGACAAGAGAGCAAGCGTGCGAGCCAGATATGCTAGCGAGCAAGCCAGATAAGAGAGCGAGCCAGACAAGAGAGCAAGCGAGCGAGCCAGATATGAGAGTAAGCGAGCCAGCCAGATATGAGAGCGGGCGAGCCAGATAAGAGAGCGAGCAAGACAAGAGAGCAAGCGAACTAGCCAGATATGAGAGCAAGCGAGCGAGCCAGATTTGAGAGCGAGCGAGAAAGATATGCGAGCGAGCCAGATAAGAGAGCGAGCCAGACAAGAGAGCAAGCGAGCGAGCCAGATATGAGAGCAAGCGAGCGAGCCGGATATGAGAGCAAGCGAGCAAGCCATATATGAGAGCAAGCGAGCGAGCCAGATTTGAGAGCGAGCGAGCCAGATATGTGAGCGAGCCATAAAAGAGAGCGAGACAGACAAGAGAGAAAGCGAGCAAGCCAGATATGAGAGCAAGCTAGCAAGCCAGATATGAGAGCGAGCCAGATAAGAGAGCGAGCCAGACAAGAGAGCAAGCGAGCATGCCAGATATGAGAGCAAGCGAGCCAGCACGATGTGAGAGCGAGCAAGCCAGATATGCGAGCGAGCCAGATAAGAGAGCGAGCCAGACAAGAGAGCATGCGAGCGAGCCAG
This sequence comes from Hyla sarda, assembly GCF_029499605.1. Taxonomy (NCBI): domain Eukaryota; kingdom Metazoa; phylum Chordata; class Amphibia; order Anura; family Hylidae; genus Hyla; species Hyla sarda. The sequence goes on from NW_026610752.1 coordinate 16,597, forward strand.
ATATGAGAGCAAGCGAGCTAGCCAGATATGAGAGCAAGCAAGCCAGCCAGATGTGAGAGCGAGCGAGCCAGATATGCGAGCGAGCCAGATAAGAGAGCGAGCCAAACAAGAGAGCAAGCGAGCCAGATATGAGAGCAAGCGAGCAAGCCAGATTTGAGAGAGAGCGAGGCAGATAAGAGAGCAAGCCAGACAATTAAGCAAGCGAGCGAGTCAGATATGAGAGCAAGCGAGCGATCCAGATATGAGAGCGAGCCAGACATGAGAGCGAGCCAGCCAGATATGAAAGAAAGCGAGCCAGCCAGATATGAGAGCAAGCGAGCCAGCCAGATAAGAGAGCGAGCGAGCCAGATAAGAGAGCGAGCAAGACAAGAGAGCAAGCGAGCGAGCCAGATATGAGAGCAAGCGAGCGAGCCAGATATGAGAGCAAGCGAGCGAGCCAGAAATGAGAGCAAGCGAGCCAGCCAGAAATGAGAGCAAGCGAGCCAGCCAGATGTGAGAGCGAGCTAGCCAGATATGCGAGCGAGCCAGATAAGAGAGCGAGCCAGACAAGAGAGCAAGCGAGAAAGCCAGATATGAGAGCGAGCGAGCCAGACATGAGAGCAAGCGAGCGAGCCAGATATGAGAGCGAGCGAGCCAGATAAGAGAGCAAGCCAGACAAGAGAGCAAGCGTGCGGGCCAGATATTCTAGCGAGCAAGCCAGATAAGAGAGCGAGCCAGACAAGAGCAAGCGAGCGAGCCAGATATGAGAGCAAGCGAGCCAGCCAGATATGAGAGCGAGCGAGCCAGATAAGAGAGCGAGCAAGAAGAGAGAGCAAGCGAGCGAGCCAGATATGAGAGCGAGCGAGCCAGATATGAGAGCAAGCGAGCCAGCCAGATGTGAGAGCGAGCGAGCCAGATATGCGAGCGAGCCAGACAAGAAAGCAAGCGAGCGAGCCAGATATGAGAGCAAGCGAGCAAGCCAGATATGAGAGCGAGCCAGATAAGAGAGCGAACCAGACAAGAGAGCAAGCGAGAAAGCCAGACATGAGAGCAAGCGAGCGAGCCAGATATGAGAGCGAGCGAGCCAGACATGAGAGCAAGCGAGCGAACCAGATATGAGAGCGAGCGAGCCAGATAAGAGAGCAAGCCAGACAAGATAGCAAGCGAGCGAGCCACATATGCTAGCGAGCAAGCCAGATAAGAGAGCGAGCCAGACAAGAGAGCAAGCGAGCGAGCAAGATATGAGAGCAAGCGAGCCAGCCAGATATGAGAGCGAGCGAGCCAGATAAGAGAGCGAGCAAGATAAGAGAGCAAGCGAACTAGCCAGATATGAGAGCAAGCGAGCCAGCCAGATTTGAGAGCGAGCGAGCCAGATATGTGAGCGAGCCAGATAAGAGAGCGAGCCAGACAAGAGAGCAAGCGAGCGAGCCAGATATGAGAGCAAGCGAGCGAGCCAGACATGAGAGCAAGCGAGCAAGCCAGTTATGAGAGCAAGCGAGTGAGCCAGATTTGAGAGCGAGCGAGCCAGATATGTGAGCGAACCATAAAATAGAGCGAGACAGACAAGAGAGCAAGCGAGCGAGTCAGATATGAGAGCAAGCTAGCAAGCCAGATATAAGCGCAAGCCAGATAAGAGAGCGACCCAGACAAGAGAGCAAGCGAGCGAGCCAGATATGAGAGCAAGCGAGCAAGCCAGATGTGAGAGAGAGCGAGGCAGATAAGAGAGCGAGCCAGACAATTAAGCAAGCGAGCCAGATATGAGAGCAAGCGAGCGATCCAGATATGAGAGCGAGCCAGACATGAGAGCGAGCGAGCCAGATATGAGAGCAAGCGAGCGAGCCAGGTATGAGAGCAAGCAAGCCAGTCAGATGTGAGAGCGAGCGAGCCAGATATGCGAGCAAGCCAGATAAGAGAGCGAGCCAGACAAGAGAGCAAGCGAGCGAGCCAGATATGAGAGCAAGCGAGCAAGCCAGATGTGAGAGAGAGCGAGGCAGATAAGAGAGCGAGCCAGACAATTAAGCAAGCGAGAGAGCCAGATATTAGAGCAAGCGAGCGATCCAGATATGAGAGCAAGCCAGACATGAGAGCGAGAGAGCCAGATATGAGAGCAAGCGAGCGAGCCAGATATGAGAGCAAGCGAGCCAGCCAGATATGAGAGCGAGCGAGCCAGATAAGAGAGCGAGCAAGACAAGAGAGCAGGCGAGCGAGCCAGATATGGGAGCGAGCCAGACAAGAGAGCAAGCGAGAGAGCCAGATATGAGAGCAAGCGAGCGAGCCAGATATGAGAGCAAGCGAGCAAGACAGAAATGAGAGCAAGTGAGCCAGCCAGATATGAGAGCTAGCCAGATAAGAGAGCGAGCCAGACAAGAGAGCAAGCGAGCGAGCCAGATATGAGAGCGAGCCAGACATGAGAGCGAGCGAGCCAGATATGAGAGCAAGCGAGCGAGCCAGATATGAGAGCAAGCGAGCCAGCCAGATATGAGAGCGAGCGAGCCAGATAAGAGAGCGAGCAAGACAAGAGAGCAAGCGAGCGAGCCAGATATGCGAGCGAGCCAGACAAGAGAGCAAGCGAGAGAGCCAGATATGAGAGCAAGCGAGCGAGCCAGGTATGAGAGCAAGCAAGCCAGTCAGATGTGAGAGCGAGCGAGCCAGATATGCGAGCAAGCCAGATAAGAGAGCGAGCCAGACAAGAGAGCAAGCGAGCGAGCCAGATATGAGAGCAAGCGAGCAAGCCAGATGTGAGAGAGAGCGAGGCAGATAAGAGAGCGAGCCAGACAATTAAGCAAGCGAGAGAGCCAGATATTAGAGCAAGCGAGCGATCCAGATATGAGAGCAAGCCAGACATGAGAGCGAGAGAGCCAGATATGAGAGCAAGCGAGCGAGCCAGATATGAGAGCAAGCGAGCCAGCCAGATATGAGAGCGAGCGAGCCAGATAAGAGAGCGAGCAAGACAAGAGAGCAAGCGAGCGAGCCAGATATGCGAGCGAGCCAGACAAGAGAGCAAGCGAGAGAGCCAGATATGAGAGCAAGCGAGCGAGCCAGATATGAGAGCAAGCGAGCAAGACAGAAATGAGAGCAAGTGAGCCAGCCAGATATGAGAGCTAGCCAGATAAGAGAGCGAGCCAGACAAGAGAGCAAGCGAGCGAGCCAGATATGAGAGCGAGCCAGACATGAGAGCGAGCGAGCCAGATATGAGAGCAAGCGAGCGAGCCAGATATGAGAGCAAGCGAGCCAGCCAGATATGAGAGCGAGCGAGCCAGATAAGAGAGCGAGCAAGACAAGAGAGCAAGCGAGCGAGCCAGATATGCGAGCGAGCCAGACAAGAGAGCAAGCGAGAGAGCCAGATATGAGAGCAAGCGAGCGAGCCAGGTATGAGAGCAAGCAAGCCAGTCAGATGTGAGAGCGAGCGAGCCAGATATGCGAGCAAGCCAGATAAGAGAGCGAGCCAGACAAGAGAGCAAGCGAGCGAGCCAGATATGAGAGCAAGCGAGCAAGCCAGATGTGAGAGAGAGCGAGGCAGATAAGAGAGCGAGCCAGACAATTAAGCAAGCGAGAGAGCCAGATATTAGAGCAAGCGAGCGATCCAGATATGAGAGCAAGCCAGACATGAGAGCGAGAGAGCCAGATATGAGAGCAAGCGAGCGAGCCAGATATGAGAGCAAGCGAGCCAGCCAGATATGAGAGCGAGCGAGCCAGATAAGAGAGCGAGCAAGACAAGAGAGCAAGCGAGCGAGCCAGATATGCGAGCGAGCCAGACAAGAGAGCAAGCGAGAGAGCCAGATATGAGAGCAAGCGATCGAGCCAGATATGAGAGCAAGCGAGCAAGACAGAAATGAGAGCAAGTGAGCCAGCCAGATATGAGAGCTAGCCAGATAAGAGAGCGAGCCATACAAGAGAGCAAGCGAGCGAGCCAGATATGAGAGCGAGCCAGACATGAGAGCGAGCGAGCCAGATATGAGAGCAAGCGAGCGAGCCAGATATGAGAGCAAGCGAGCCAGCCAGATATGAGAGCGAGCGAGCCAGATAAGAGAGCGAGCAAGACAAGAGAGCAAGCGAGCGAGCCAGATATGCGAGCGAGCCAGACAAGAGAGCAAGCGAGAGAGCCAGATATGAGAGCAAGCGAGCGAGCCAGATATGAGAGCAAGCGAGCGAGCCAGAAATGAGAGCAAGTGAGCCAGCCAGATATGAGAGCTAGCCAGATAAGAGAGCGAGTCAGACAAGAGAGCAAGCGAGCGAGCCAGATATGAGAGCAAGCGAGCCAGCTAGATGTGAGAGCGAGCGAGCCAGATATGCGAGCGAGCCAGATAAGAGAGCGAACCAGATGTGAGAGCGAGCGAGCCAGATATGAGAGCAAGCGAGCGAGCCATATATTAGAGCAAGCAAGCCAGCCAGATGTGAGAGCGAGCGAGCCAGATATGCGAGCGAGCCAGACAGGAGAGCAAGCGAGCGAGCCAGATATGAGAGCAAGCGAGCAAGCCAGATATGAGAGTGAGCCAGATAAGAGAGCGAACCAGACAAGAGAGCAAGCGAGAAAGCCAGATATGAGAGTGAGCGAGCCAGACATGAGAGCAAGCGAGCGAGCCACATAAGAGAGCCAGCGAGCCAGATAAGAGAGCAAGCCAGACAAGTGAGCAAGCGAGCGAGCCAGATATGAGAGCAAGCGAGCAAGCCAGATGTGAGAGCGAGACAGATAAGAGAGCAAGTCAGACAAGAGAGCAAGCGAGCGAGCCAGATATGCTAGCGAGCAAGCCAGATAAGAGAGCGAGCCAGACAAGAGAGCAAGCGAGCGAGCCAGATATGAGAGCAAGCGAGCAATCCAGATATGAGAGCGAGCCAGATAAGAGAGCAAACCAGACAAGAGAGCAAGCGAGAAAGTCAGATATGAGAGCGAGCGAGCCAGACATGAGAGCAAGCGAGCGAGCCAGATATGAGAGCGAGCGAGCCAGATAAGAGAGCAAGCCAGACATGAGAGCAAGCGAGCGAGCCAGATATGAGAGCGAGCGAGCCAGATAAGAGAGCAAGCCAGACAAGAGAGCAAGCGAGTGAGCCAGATATGCTAGCGAGCAAGCCAGATAAGAGAGCGAGCCAGACAAGAGAGCAAGCGAGCGAGCCAGATATGAGAGCAAGCGAGCAAGCCAGATGTGAGAGCGAGACAGATAAGAGAGCAAGCCAGACAAGAGAGCAAGCGAGCGAGCCAGATATGCTACCTAGCAAGCCAGATAAGAGAGCGAGCCAGACTAGAGAGCAAGCGAGCGAACCAGACAAGAGAGCAAGCGAGAAAGTCAGATATGAGAGCGAGCGAGCCAGACATGAGAGCAAGCGAGCGATCCAGATATGAGAGCGAGCGAGCCAGATATGCTAGCGAACAAGCCAGATAAGAGAGCGAGCGGGCGAGCTAGATATGAGAGCAAGCGAGCGAGCCAGACATGAGAGCAAGCGAGCGAGCCAGATATGTGAGCGAGCGAGCCAGATAAGAGAGCAAGCCAGACAAGATAGCAAGCAAGCAAGCCAGATATGCTAGCGAGCAAGCCAGATAAGAGAGTAAGAGAGCGAGCCAGACAAGAGAGCAAGCGAGCGAGCAAGATATGAGAGCAAGCGAGCCAGCCAGATATGAGAGCGAGCGAGCAGGATAAGAGAGCGAGCAAGACAAGAGAGCAAGCGAACTAGCCAGATATGAGAGCAAGCGAGCGAGCCAGATTTGAGAGCGAGCGAGCCAGATATGCGAGCGAGCCAGATAAGAGAGCGAGCCAGACAAGAGAGCAAGCGAGCGAGCCAGATATGAGAGCAAGCGAGCGAGCCGGATATGAGAGCAAGCGAGCAAGCCAGATATGAGAGCAAGCGAGCGAGCCAGATTTGAGAGCGAGCGAGCCAGATATGTGAGCGAGCCATAAAATAGAGCGAGACAGACAAGAGAGCAAGCGAGCGAGTCAGATATGAGAGCAAGCTAGCAAGCCAGATATAAGCGCAAGCCAGATAAGAGAGCGACCCAGACAAGAGAGCAAGCGAGCGAGCCAGATATGAGAGCAAGCGAGCGAGCCAGATATGAGAGCAAGCGAGCGAGCCAGAAATGAGAGCAAGTGAGCCAGCCAGATATGAGAGCTAGCCAGATAAGAGAGCGAGCCAGACAAGAGAGCAAGCGAGCGAGCCAGATATGAGAGCAAGCGAGCCAGCTAGATGTGAGAGCGAGCGAGCCAGATATGCGAGCGAGCCAGATAAGAGAGCGAACCAGATGTGAGAGCGAGCGAGCGAGCCAGATATGAGAGCAAGCGAGCGAGCCATATATTAGAGCAAGCAAGCCAGCCAGATGTGAGAGCGAGCGAGCCAGATATGCGAGCGAGCCAGATAGGAGAGCAAGCGAGCGAGCCAGATATGAGAGCAAGCGAGCAAGCCAGATATGAGAGTGAGCCAGATAAGAGAGCGAACCAGACAAGAGAGCAAGCGAGAAAGCCAGATATGAGAGTGAGCGAGCCAGACATGAGAGCAAGCGAGCGAGCCACATAAGAGAGCCAGCGAGCCAGATAAGAGAGCAAGCCAGACAAGTGAGCAAGCGAGCGAGCCAGATATGAGAGCAAGCGAGCAAGCCAGATGTGAGAGCGAGACAGATAAGAGAGCAAGTCAGACAAGAGAGCAAGCGAGCGAGCCAGATATGCTAGCGAGCAAGCCAGATAAGAGAGCGAGCCAGACAAGAGAGCAAGCGAGCGAGCCAGATATGAGAGCAAGCGAGCAATCCAGATATGAGAGCGAGCCAGATAAGAGAGCAAACCAGACAAGAGAGCAAGCGAGAAAGTCAGATATGAGAGCGAGCGAGCCAGACATGAGAGCAAGCGAGCGAGCCAGATATGAGAGCGAGCGAGCCAGATAAGAGAGCAAGCCAGACAAGAGAGCAAGCGAGTGAGCCAGATATGCTAGCGAGCAAGCCAGATAAGAGAGCGAGCCAGATAAGAGAGCAAGCGAGCGAGCCATATATGAGAGCAAGCGAGCAAGCCAGATGTGAGAGCGAGACAGATAAGAGAGCAAGCCAGACAAGAGAGCAAGCGAGCGAGCCAGATATGCTAGCGAGCAAGCCAGATAAGAGAGCGAGCCAGACTAGAGAGCAAGCGAGCGAACCAGACAAGAGAGCAAGCGAGAAAGTCAGATATGAGAGCGAGCGAGCCAGACATGAGAGCAAGCGAGCGATCCAGATATGAGAGCGAGCGAGCCAGATATGCTAGCGAGCAAGCCAGATAAGAGAGCGAGCGGGCGAGCTAGATATGAGAGCAAGCGAGCGAGCCAGACATGAGAGCAAGCGAGCGAGCCAGATATGAGAGCGAGCGAGCCAGATAAGAGAGCAAGCCAGACAAGATAGCAAGCAAGCAAGCCAGATATGCTAGCGAGCAAGCCAGATAAGAGAGCGAGCCAGACAAGAGTGCAAGCGAGCGAGCAAGATATGAGAGCAAGCGAGCCAGCCAGATATGAGAGCGAGCGAGCCAGATAAGAGAGCGAGCAAGACAAGAGAGCAAGCGAACTAGCCAGATATGAGAGCAAGCGAGCGAGCCAGATTTGAGAGCGAGCGAGCCAGATATGCGAGCGAGCCAGATAAGAGAGCGAGCCAGACAAGAGAGCAAGCGAGCGAGCCAGATATGAGAGCAAGCGAGCGAGCCGGATATGAGAGCAAGCGAGCAAGCCAGATATGAGAGCAAGCGAGCGAGCCAGATTTGAGAGCGAGCGAGCCAGATATGTGAGCGAGCCATAAAATAGAGCGAGACAGACAAGAGAGCAAGCGAGCGAGTCAGATATGAGAGCAAGCTAGCAAGCCAGATATAAGCGCAAGCCAGATAAGAGAGCGACCCAGACAAGAGAGCAAGCGAGCGAGCCAGATATGAGAGCAAGCGAGCGAGCCAGATATGAGAGCAAGCGAGCGAGCCAGAAATGAGAGCAAGTGAGCCAGCCAGATATGAGAGCTAGCCAGATAAGAGAGCGAGCCAGACAAGAGAGCAAGCGAGCGAGCCAGATATGAGAGCAAGCGAGCCAGCTAGATGTGAGAGCGAGCGAGCCAGATATGCGAGCGAGCCAGATAAGAGAGCGAACCAGATGTGAGAGCGAGCAAGCGAGCCAGATATGAGAGCAAGCGAGCGAGCCATATATTAGAGCAAGCAAGCCAGCCAGATGTGAGAGCGAGCGAGCCAGATATGCGAGCGAGCCAGACAGGAGAGCAAGCGAGCGAGCCAGATATGCTAGCGAGCAAGCCAGATAAGAGAGCGAGCCAGACTAGAGAGCAAGCGAGCGAACCAGACAAGAGAGCAAGCGAGAAAGTCAGATATGAGAGCGAGCGAGCCAGACATGAGAGCAAGCGAGCGATCCAGATATGAGAGCGAGCGAGCCAGATATGCTAGCGAGCAAGCCAGATAAGAGAGCGAGTGGGCGAGCTAGATATGAGAGCAAGCGAGCGAGCCAGACATGAGAGCAAGCGAGCGAGCCAGATATGAGAGCGAGCGAGCCAGACATGAGAGCAAGCCAGACAAGATAGCAAGCAAGCGAGCCAGATATGCTAGCGAGCAAGCCAGATAAGAGAGCGAGCCAGACAAGAGAGCAAGCGAGCGAGCAAGATATGAGAGCAAGCGAGCCAGCCAGATATGAGAGCGAGCGAGCCAGATAAGAGAGCGAGCAAGACAAGAGAGCAAGCGAACTAGCCGGATATGAGAGCAAGCGAGCAAGCCAGATATGAGAGCAAGCGAGCGAGCCAGATTTGAGAGCGAGCGAGCCAGATATGTGAGCGAGCCATAAAATAGAGCGAGACAGACAAGAGAGCAAGCGAGCGAGTCAGATATGAGAGCAAGCTAGCAAGCCAGATATAAGCGCAAGCCAGATAAGAGAGCGACCCAGACAAGAGAGCAAGCGAGCGAGCCAGATATTAGAGCAAGCGAGCAAGCCAGATGTGAGAGAGAGCGAGGCAGATAAGAGAGCGAGCCAGACAATTAAGCAAGCGAGAGAGCCAGATATTAGAGCAAGCGAGCGATCCAGATATGAGAGCGAGCCAGACATGAGAGCGAGAGAGCCAGATATGAGAGCAAGCGAGCGAGCCAGATATGAGAGCAAGCGAGCCAGCCAGATATGAGAGCGAGCGAGCCAGATAAGAGAGCGAGCAAGACAAGAGAGCAAGCGAGCGAGCCAGATATGCGAGCGAGCCAGACAAGAGAGCAAGCGAGAGAGCCAGATATGAGAGCAAGCGAGCGAGCCAGATATGAGAGCAAGCGAGCGAGCCAGAAATGATAGCAAGTGAGCCAGCCAGATATGAGAGCTAGCCAGATAAGAGAGCGAGCCAGACAAGAGAGCAAGCGAGCGAGCCAGATATGAGAGCGAGCCAGACATGAGAGCGAGCGAGCCAGATATGAGAGCAAGCGAGCGAGCCAGATATGAGAGCAAGTGAGCCAGCCAGATATGAGAGCGAGCGAGCCAGATAAGAGAGCGAGCAAGACAAGAGAGCAAGCGAGCGAGCCAGATATGCGAGCGAGCCAGACAAGAGAGCAAGCGAGAGAGCCAGATATGAGAGCAAGCGAGCGAGCCAGATATGAGAGCAAGCGAGCGAGCCAGAAATGAGAGCAAGTGAGCCAGCCAGATATGAGAGCTAGCCAGATAAGAGAGCTAGCCAGACAAGAGAGCAAGCGAGCGAGCCAGATATGAGAGCAAGCGAGCCAGCTAGATGTGAGAGCGAGAGAGCCAGATATGCGAGCGAGCCAGATAAGAGAGCGAACCAGATGTGAGAGCGAGCGAGCGAGCCAGATATGAGAGCAAGCGAGCGAGCCATATATTAGAGCAAGCAAGCCAGCCAGATGTGAGAGCGAGCGAGCCAGATATGCGAGCGAGCCAGACAGGAGAGCAAGCGAGAGAGCCAGATATGAGAGCAAGCGAGCGAGCCAGATATGAGAGCAAGCGAGCGAGCCAGAAATGAGAGCAAGTGAGCCAGCCAGATATGAGAGCTAGCCAGATAAGAGAGCTAGCCAGACAAGAGAGCAAGCGAGCGAGCCAGATATGAGAGCAAGCGAGCCAGCTAGATGTGAGAGCGAGAGAGCCAGATATGCGAGCGAGCCAGATAAGAGAGCGAACCAGATGTGAGAGCGAGCGAGCGAGCCAGATATGAGAGCAAGCGAGCGAGCCATATATTAGAGCAAGCAAGCCAGCCAGATGTGAGAGCGAGCGAGCCAGATATGCGAGCGAGCCAGACAGGAGAGCAAGCGAGCGAGCCAGATATGAGAGCAAGCGAGCAAGCCAGATATGAGAGCGAGACAGATAAGAGAGCGAACCAGACAAGAGAGCAAGCGAGAAAGCCAGATATGAGAGTGAGCGAGCCAGACATGAGAGCAAGCGAGCGAGCCACATAAGAGAGCCAGCGAGCCAGATAAGAGAGCAAGCCAGACAAGTGAGCAAGCGAGCGAGCCAGATATGAGAGCAAGCGAGCAAGCCAGATGTGAGAGCGAGACAGATAAGAGAGCAAGTCAGACAAGAGAGCAAGCGAGCGAGCCAGATATGCTAGCGAGCAAGCCAGATAAGAGAGCAAGCCAGACAAGAGAGCAAGCGAGCGAGCCAGATATGAGAGCAAGCGAGCAATCCAGATATGAGAGCGAGCCAGATAAGAGAGCAAACCAGACAAGAGAGCAAGCGAGAAAGTCAGATATGAGAGCGAGCGAGCCAGACATGAGAGCAAGCGAGCGAGCCAGATATGAGAGCGAGCGAGCCAGATAAGAGAGCAAGCCAGACATGAGAGCAAGCGAGCTAGCCAGATATGAGAGCGAGCGAGCCAGATAAGAGAGCAAGCCAGACAAGAGAGCAAGCGAGTGAGCCAGATATGCTAGCGAGCAAGCCAGATAAGAGAGCGAGCCAGACAAGAGAGCAAGCGAGCGAGCCAGATATGAGAGCAAGCGAGCAAGCCAGATGTGAGAGCGAGACAGATAAGAGAGCAAGCCAGACAAGAGAGCAAGCGAGCGAGCCAGATATGCTAGCGAGCAAGCCAGATAAGAGAGCGAGCCAGACTAGAGAGCAAGCGAGCGAACCAGACAAGAGAGCAAGCGAGAAAGTCAGATATGAGAGCGAGCGAGCCAGATATGCTAGCGAGCAAGCCAGATAAGAGAGCGAGCGGGCGAGCTAGATATGAGAGCAAGCGAGCGAGCCAGACATGAGAGCAAGCGAGCGAGCCAGATATGAGAGCGAGCGAGCCAGACATGAGAGCAAGCCAGACAAGATAGCAAGCAAGCGAGCCAGATATGCTAGCGAGCAAGCCAGATAAGAGAGCAAGCCAGACAAGAGAGCAAGCGAGCGAGCAAGATATGAGAGCAAGCGAGCCAGCCAGATATGAGAGCGAGCGAGCCAGATAAGAGAGCGAGCAAGACAAGAGAGCAAGCGAACTAGCCGGATATGAGAGCAAGCAAGCAAGCCAGATATGAGAGCAAGCGAGCGAGCCAGATTTGAGAGCGAGCGAGCCAGATATGTGAGCGAGCCATAAAATAGAGCGAGACAGACAAGAGAGCAAGCGAGCGAGTCAGATATGAGAGCAAGCTAGCAAGCCAGATATAAGCGCAAGCCAGATAAGAGAGCGACCCATACAAGAAAGCAAGCGAGCGAGCCAGATATTAGAGCATGCGAGCAAGCCAGATGTGAGAGAGAGCGAGGCAGATAAGAGAGCAAGCCAGACAATTAAGCAAGCGAGAGAGCCAGATATTAGAGCAAGCGAGCGATCCAGATATGAGAGCGAGCCAGACATGAGAGCGAGAGAGCCAGATATGAGAGCAAGCGAGCGAGCCAAATATGAGAGCAAGCGAGCCAGCCAGATATGAGAGCGAGCGAGCCAGATAAGAGAGCGAGCAAGACAAGAGAGCAAGCGAGCGAGCCAGATATGAGAGCAAGCGAGCCAGCTAGATGTGAGAGCGAGCGAGCCAGATATGCGAGCGAGCCAGATAAGAGAGCGAACCAGATGTGAGAGCGAGCGAGCCAGATATGAGAGCAAGCGAGCGAGCCATATATTAGAGCAAGCAAGCCAGCCAGATGTGAGAGCGAGCGAGCCAGATATGCGAGCGAGCCAGACAGGAGAGCAAGCGAGCGAGCCAGATATGAGAGCAAGCGAGCAAGCCAGATATGAGAGTGAGCCAGATAAGAGAGCGAACCAGACAAGAGAGCAAGCGAGAAAGCCAGATATGAGAGTGAGCGAGCCAGACATGAGAGCAAGCGAGCGAGCCACATAAGAGAGCCAGCGAGCCAGATAAGAGAGCAAGCCAGACAAGTGAGCAAGCGAGCGAGCCAGATATGAGAGCAAGCGAGCAAGCCAGATGTGAGAGCGAGACAGATAAGAGAGCAAGTCAGACAAGAGAGCAAGCGAGCGAGCCAGATATGCTAGCGAGCAAGCCAGATAAGAGAGCGAGCCAGACAAGAGAGCAAGCGAGCGAGCCAGATATGAGAGCAAGCGAGCAATCCAGATATGAGAGCGAGCCAGATAAGAGAGCAAACCAGACAAGAGAGCAAGCGAGAAAGTCAGATATGAGAGCGAGCGAGCCAGACATGAGAGCAAGCGAGCGAGCCAGATATGAGAGCGAGCGAGCCAGATAAGAGAGCAAGCCAGACATGAGAGCAAGCGAGCGAGCCAGATATGAGAGCGAGCGAGCCAGATAAGAGAGCAAGCCAGACAAGAGAGCAAGCGAGTGAGCCAGATATGCTAGCGAGCAAGCCAGATAAGAGAGCGAGCCAGACAAGAGAGCAAGCGAGCGAGCCAGATATGAGAGCAAGCGAGCAAGCCAGATGTGAGAGCGAGACAGATAAGAGAGCAAGCCAGACAAGAGAGCAAGCGAGCGAGCCAGATATGCTACCTAGCAAGCCAGATAAGAGAGCGAGCCAGACTAGAGAGCAAGCGAGCGAACCAGACAAGAGAGCAAGCGAGAAAGTCAGATATGAGAGCGAGCGAGCCAGACATGAGAGCAAGCGAGCGATCCAGATATGAGAGCGAGCGAGCCAGATATGCTAGCGAACAAGCCAGATAAGAGAGCGAGCGGGCGAGCTAGATATGAGAGCAAGCGAGCGAGCCAGACATGAGAGCAAGCGAGCGAGCCAGATATGTGAGCGAGCGAGCCAGATAAGAGAGCAAGCCAGACAAGATAGCAAGCAAGCAAGCCAGATATGCTAGCGAGCAAGCCAGATAAGAGAGTAAGAGAGCGAGCCAGACAAGAGAGCAAGCGAGCGAGCAAGATATGAGAGCAAGCGAGCCAGCCAGATATGAGAGCGAGCGAGCAGGATAAGAGAGCGAGCAAGACAAGAGAGCAAGCGAACTAGCCAGATATGAGAGCAAGCGAGCGAGCCAGATTTGAGAGCGAGCGAGCCAGATATGCGAGCGAGCCAGATAAGAGAGCGAGCCAGACAAGAGAGCAAGCGAGCGAGCCAGATATGAGAGCAAGCGAGCGAGCCGGATATGAGAGCAAGCGAGCAAGCCAGATATGAGAGCAAGCGAGCGAGCCAGATTTGAGAGCGAGCGAGCCAGATATGTGAGCGAGCCATAAAATAGAGCGAGACAGACAAGAGAGCAAGCGAGCGAGTCAGATATGAGAGCAAGCTAGCAAGCCAGATATAAGCGCAAGCCAGATAAGAGAGCGACCCAGACAAGAGAGCAAGCGAGCGAGCCAGATATGAGAGCAAGCGAGCGAGCCAGATATGAGAGCAAGCGAGCGAGCCAGAAATGAGAGCAAGTGAGCCAGCCAGATATGAGAGCTAGCCAGATAAGAGAGCGAGCCAGACAAGAGAGCAAGCGAGCGAGCCAGATATGAGAGCAAGCGAGCCAGCTAGATGTGAGAGCGAGCGAGCCAGATATGCGAGCGAGCCAGATAAGAGAGCGAACCAGATGTGAGAGCGAGCGAGCGAGCCAGATATGAGAGCAAGCGAGCGAGCCATATATTAGAGCAAGCAAGCCAGCCAGATGTGAGAGCGAGCGAGCCAGATATGCGAGCGAGCCAGATAGGAGAGCAAGCGAGCGAGCCAGATATGAGAGCAAGCGAGCAAGCCAGATATGAGAGTGAGCCAGATAAGAGAGCGAACCAGACAAGAGAGCAAGCGAGAAAGCCAGATATGAGAGTGAGCGAGCCAGACATGAGAGCAAGCGAGCGAGCCACATAAGAGAGCCAGCGAGCCAGATAAGAGAGCAAGCCAGACAAGTGAGCAAGCGAGCGAGCCAGATATGAGAGCAAGCGAGCAAGCCAGATGTGAGAGCGAGACAGATAAGAGAGCAAGTCAGACAAGAGAGCAAGCGAGCGAGCCAGATATGCTAGCGAGCAAGCCAGATAAGAGAGCGAGCCAGACAAGAGAGCAAGCGAGCGAGCCAGATATGAGAGCAAGCGAGCAATCCAGATATGAGAGCGAGCCAGATAAGAGAGCAAACCAGACAAGAGAGCAAGCGAGAAAGTCAGATATGAGAGCGAGCGAGCCAGACATGAGAGCAAGCGAGCGAGCCAGATATGAGAGCGAGCGAGCCAGATAAGAGAGCAAGCCAGACAAGAGAGCAAGCGAGTGAGCCAGATATGCTAGCGAGCAAGCCAGATAAGAGAGCGAGCCAGATAAGAGAGCAAGCGAGCGAGCCATATATGAGAGCAAGCGAGCAAGCCAGATGTGAGAGCGAGACAGATAAGAGAGCAAGCCAGACAAGAGAGCAAGCGAGCGAGCCAGATATGCTAGCGAGCAAGCCAGATAAGAGAGCGAGCCAGACTAGAGAGCAAGCGAGCGAACCAGACAAGAGAGCAAGCGAGAAAGTCAGATATGAGAGCGAGCGAGCCAGACATGAGAGCAAGCGAGCGATCCAGATATGAGAGCGAGCGAGCCAGATATGCTAGCGAGCAAGCCAGATAAGAGAGCGAGCGGGGCGAGCTAGATATGAGAGCAAGCGAGCGAGCCAGACATGAGAGCAAGCGAGCGAGCCAGATATGAGAGCGAGCGAGCCAGATAAGAGAGCAAGCCAGACAAGATAGCAAGCAAGCAAGCCAGATATGCTAGCGAGCAAGCCAGATAAGAGAGCGAGCCAGACAAGAGTGCAAGCGAGCGAGCAAGATATGAGAGCAAGCGAGCCAGCCAGATATGAGAGCGAGCGAGCCAGATAAGAGAGCGAGCAAGACAAGAGAGCAAGCGAACTAGCCAGATATGAGAGCAAGCGAGCGAGCCAGATTTGAGAGCGAGCGAGCCAGATATGCGAGCGAGCCAGATAAGAGAGCGAGCCAGACAAGAGAGCAAGCGAGCGAGCCAGATATGAGAGCAAGCGAGCGAGCCGGATATGAGAGCAAGCGAGCAAGCCAGATATGAGAGCAAGCGAGCGAGCCAGATTTGAGAGCGAGCGAGCCAGATATGTGAGCGAGCCATAAAATAGAGCGAGACAGACAAGAGAGCAAGCGAGCGAGTCAGATATGAGAGCAAGCTAGCAAGCCAGATATAAGCGCAAGCCAGATAAGAGAGCGACCCAGACAAGAGAGCAAGCGAGCGAGCCAGATATGAGAGCAAGCGAGCGAGCCAGATATGAGAGCAAGCGAGCGAGCCAGAAATGAGAGCAAGTGAGCCAGCCAGATATGAGAGCTAGCCAGATAAGAGAGCGAGCCAGACAAGAGAGCAAGCGAGCGAGCCAGATATGAGAGCAAGCGAGCCAGCTAGATGTGAGAGCGAGCGAGCCAGATATGCGAGCGAGCCAGATAAGAGAGCGAACCAGATGTGAGAGCGAGCAAGCGAGCCAGATATGAGAGCAAGCGAGCGAGCCATATATTAGAGCAAGCAAGCCAGCCAGATGTGAGAGCGAGCGAGCCAGATATGCGAGCGAGCCAGACAGGAGAGCAAGCGAGCGAGCCAGATATGCTAGCGAGCAAGCCAGATAAGAGAGCGAGCCAGACTAGAGAGCAAGCGAGCGAACCAGACAAGAGAGCAAGCGAGAAAGTCAGATATGAGAGCGAGCGAGCCAGACATGAGAGCAAGCGAGCGATCCAGATATGAGAGCGAGCGAGCCAGATATGCTAGCGAGCAAGCCAGATAAGAGAGCGAGTGGGCGAGCTAGATATGAGAGCAAGCGAGCGAGCCAGACATGAGAGCAAGCGAGCGAGCCAGATATGAGAGCGAGCGAGCCAGACATGAGAGCAAGCCAGACAAGATAGCAAGCAAGCGAGCCAGATATGCTAGCGAGCAAGCCAGATAAGAGAGCGAGCCAGACAAGAGAGCAAGCGAGCGAGCAAGATATGAGAGCAAGCGAGCCAGCCAGATATGAGAGCGAGCGAGCCAGATAAGAGAGCGAGCAAGACAAGAGAGCAAGCGAACTAGCCGGATATGAGAGCAAGCGAGCAAGCCAGATATGAGAGCAAGCGAGCGAGCCAGATTTGAGAGCGAGCGAGCCAGATATGTGAGCGAGCCATAAAATAGAGCGAGACAGACAAGAGAGCAAGCGAGCGAGTCAGATATGAGAGCAAGCTAGCAAGCCAGATATAAGCGCAAGCCAGATAAGAGAGCGACCCAGACAAGAGAGCAAGCGAGCGAGCCAGATATTAGAGCAAGCGAGCAAGCCAGATGTGAGAGAGAGCGAGGCAGATAAGAGAGCGAGCCAGACAATTAAGCAAGCGAGAGAGCCAGATATTAGAGCAAGCGAGCGATCCAGATATGAGAGCGAGCCAGACATGAGAGCGAGAGAGCCAGATATGAGAGCAAGCGAGCGAGCCAGATATGAGAGCAAGCGAGCCAGCCAGATATGAGAGCGAGCGAGCCAGATAAGAGAGCGAGCAAGACAAGAGAGCAAGCGAGCGAGCCAGATATGCGAGCGAGCCAGACAAGAGAGCAAGCGAGAGAGCCAGATATGAGAGCAAGCGAGCGAGCCAGATATGAGAGCAAGCGAGCGAGCCAGAAATGATAGCAAGTGAGCCAGCCAGATATGAGAGCTAGCCAGATAAGAGAGCGAGCCAGACAAGAGAGCAAGCGAGCGAGCCAGATATGAGAGCGAGCCAGACATGAGAGCGAGCGAGCCAGATATGAGAGCAAGCGAGCGAGCCAGATATGAGAGCAAGTGAGCCAGCCAGATATG
Source organism: Hyla sarda (assembly GCF_029499605.1). Classification (NCBI taxonomy): domain Eukaryota; kingdom Metazoa; phylum Chordata; class Amphibia; order Anura; family Hylidae; genus Hyla; species Hyla sarda. The sequence continues at coordinate 33,620 of NW_026610752.1, forward strand.
AGAGCGAGCGAGCCAGATAAGAGAGCGAGCAAGACAAGAGAGCAAGCGAGCGAGCCAGATATGCGAGCGAGCCAGACAAGAGAGCAAGCGAGAGAGCCAGATATGAGAGCAAGCGAGCGAGCCAGATATGAGAGCAAGCGAGCGAGCCAGAAATGAGAGCAAGTGAGCCAGCCAGATATGAGAGCTAGCCAGATAAGAGAGCTAGCCAGACAAGAGAGCAAGCGAGCGAGCCAGATATGAGAGCAAGCGAGCCAGCTAGATGTGAGAGCGAGAGAGCCAGATATGCGAGCGAGCCAGATAAGAGAGCGAACCAGATGTGAGAGCGAGCGAGCGAGCCAGATATGAGAGCAAGCGAGCGAGCCATATATTAGAGCAAGCAAGCCAGCCAGATGTGAGAGCGAGCGAGCCAGATATGCGAGCGAGCCAGATAGGAGAGCAAGCGAGCGAGCCAGATATGAGAGCAAGCGAGCAAGCCAGATATGAGAGTGAGCCAGATAAGAGAGCGAACCAGACAAGAGAGCAAGCGAGAAAGCCAGATATGAGAGTGAGCGAGCCAGACATGAGAGCAAGCGAGCGAGCCACATAAGAGAGCCAGCGAGCCAGATAAGAGAGCAAGCCAGACAAGTGAGCAAGCGAGCGAGCCAGATATGAGAGCAAGCGAGCAAGCCAGATGTGAGAGCGAGACAGATAAGAGAGCAAGTCAGACAAGAGAGCAAGCGAGCGAGCCAGATATGCTAGCGAGCAAGCCAGATAAGAGAGCGAGCCAGACAAGAGAGCAAGCGAGCGAGCCAGATATGAGAGCAAGCGAGCAATCCAGATATGAGAGCGAGCCAGATAAGAGAGCAAACCAGACAAGAGAGCAAGCGAGAAAGTCAGATATGAGAGCGAGCGAGCCAGACATGAGAGCAAGCGAGCGAGCCAGATATGAGAGCGAGCGAGCCAGATAAGAGAGCAAGCCAGACAAGAGAGCAAGCGAGTGAGCCAGATATGCTAGCGAGCAAGCCAGATAAGAGAGCGAGCCAGATAAGAGAGCAAGCGAGCGAGCCATATATGAGAGCAAGCGAGCAAGCCAGATGTGAGAGCGAGACAGATAAGAGAGCAAGCCAGACAAGAGAGCAAGCGAGCGAGCCAGATATGCTAGCGAGCAAGCCAGATAAGAGAGCGAGCCAGACTAGAGAGCAAGCGAGCGAACCAGACAAGAGAGCAAGCGAGAAAGTCAGATATGAGAGCGAGCGAGCCAGACATGAGAGCAAGCGAGCGATCCAGATATGAGAGCGAGCGAGCCAGATATGCTAGCGAGCAAGCCAGATAAGAGAGCGAGCGGGCGAGCTAGATATGAGAGCAAGCGAGCGAGCCAGACATGAGAGCAAGCGAGCGAGCCAGATATGAGAGCGAGCGAGCCAGATAAGAGAGCAAGCCAGACAAGATAGCAAGCAAGCAAGCCAGATATGCTAGCGAGCAAGCCAGATAAGAGAGCGAGCCAGACAAGAGTGCAAGCGAGCGAGCAAGATATGAGAGCAAGCGAGCCAGCCAGATATGAGAGCGAGCGAGCCAGATAAGAGAGCGAGCAAGACAAGAGAGCAAGCGAACTAGCCAGATATGAGAGCAAGCGAGCGAGCCAGATTTGAGAGCGAGCGAGCCAGATATGCGAGCGAGCCAGATAAGAGAGCGAGCCAGACAAGAGAGCAAGCGAGCGAGCCAGATATGAGAGCAAGCGAGCGAGCCGGATATGAGAGCAAGCGAGCAAGCCAGATATGAGAGCAAGCGAGCGAGCCAGATTTGAGAGCGAGCGAGCCAGATATGTGAGCGAGCCATAAAATAGAGCGAGACAGACAAGAGAGCAAGCGAGCGAGTCAGATATGAGAGCAAGCTAGCAAGCCAGATATAAGCGCAAGCCAGATAAGAGAGCGACCCAGACAAGAGAGCAAGCGAGCGAGCCAGATATGAGAGCAAGCGAGCGAGCCAGATATGAGAGCAAGCGAGCGAGCCAGAAATGAGAGCAAGTGAGCCAGCCAGATATGAGAGCTAGCCAGATAAGAGAGCGAGCCAGACAAGAGAGCAAGCGAGCGAGCCAGATATGAGAGCAAGCGAGCCAGCTAGATGTGAGAGCGAGCGAGCCAGATATGCGAGCGAGCCAGATAAGAGAGCGAACCAGATGTGAGAGCGAGCAAGCGAGCCAGATATGAGAGCAAGCGAGCGAGCCATATATTAGAGCAAGCAAGCCAGCCAGATGTGAGAGCGAGCGAGCCAGATATGCGAGCGAGCCAGACAGGAGAGCAAGCGAGCGAGCCAGATATGCTAGCGAGCAAGCCAGATAAGAGAGCGAGCCAGACTAGAGAGCAAGCGAGCGAACCAGACAAGAGAGCAAGCGAGAAAGTCAGATATGAGAGCGAGCGAGCCAGACATGAGAGCAAGCGAGCGATCCAGATATGAGAGCGAGCGAGCCAGATATGCTAGCGAGCAAGCCAGATAAGAGAGCGAGTGGGCGAGCTAGATATGAGAGCAAGCGAGCGAGCCAGACATGAGAGCAAGCGAGCGAGCCAGATATGAGAGCGAGCGAGCCAGACATGAGAGCAAGCCAGACAAGATAGCAAGCAAGCGAGCCAGATATGCTAGCGAGCAAGCCAGATAAGAGAGCGAGCCAGACAAGAGAGCAAGCGAGCGAGCAAGATATGAGAGCAAGCGAGCCAGCCAGATATGAGAGCGAGCGAGCCAGATAAGAGAGCGAGCAAGACAAGAGAGCAAGCGAACTAGCCGGATATGAGAGCAAGCGAGCAAGCCAGATATGAGAGCAAGCGAGCGAGCCAGATTTGAGAGCGAGCGAGCCAGATATGTGAGCGAGCCATAAAATAGAGCGAGACAGACAAGAGAGCAAGCGAGCGAGTCAGATATGAGAGCAAGCTAGCAAGCCAGATATAAGCGCAAGCCAGATAAGAGAGCGACCCAGACAAGAGAGCAAGCGAGCGAGCCAGATATTAGAGCAAGCGAGCAAGCCAGATGTGAGAGAGAGCGAGGCAGATAAGAGAGCGAGCCAGACAATTAAGCAAGCAAGAGAGCCAGATATTAGAGCAAGCGAGCGATCCAGATATGAGAGCGAGCCAGACATGAGAGCGAGAGAGCCAGATATGAGAGCAAGCGAGCGAGCCAGATATGAGAGCAAGCGAGCCAGCCAGATATGAGAGCGAGCGAGCCAGATAAGAGAGCGAGCAAGACAAGAGAGCAAGCGAGCGAGCCAGATATGCGAGCGAGCCAGACAAGAGAGCAAGCGAGAGAGCCAGATATGAGAGCAAGCGAGCGAGCCAGATATGAGAGCAAGCGAGCGAGCCAGAAATGATAGCAAGTGAGCCAGCCAGATATGAGAGCTAGCCAGATAAGAGAGCGAGCCAGACAAGAGAGCAAGCGAGCGAGCCAGATATGAGAGCGAGCCAGACATGAGAGCGAGCGAGCCAGATATGAGAGCAAGCGAGCGAGCCAGATATGAGAGCAAGTGAGCCAGCCAGATATGAGAGCGAGCGAGCCAGATAAGAGAGCGAGCAAGACAAGAGAGCAAGCGAGCGAGCCAGATATGCGAGCGAGCCAGACAAGAGAGCAAGCGAGAGAGCCAGATATGAGAGCAAGCGAGCGAGCCAGATATGAGAGCAAGCGAGCGAGCCAGAAATGAGAGCAAGTGAGCCAGCCAGATATGAGAGCTAGCCAGATAAGAGAGCTAGCCAGACAAGAGAGCAAGCGAGCGAGCCAGATATGAGAGCAAGCGAGCCAGCTAGATGTGAGAGCGAGAGAGCCAGATATGCGAGCGAGCCAGATAAGAGAGCGAACCAGATGTGAGAGCGAGCGAGCGAGCCAGATATGAGAGCAAGCGAGCGAGCCATATATTAGAGCAAGCAAGCCAGCCAGATGTGAGAGCGAGCGAGCCAGATATGCGAGCGAGCCAGACAGGAGAGCAAGCGAGCGAGCCAGATATGAGAGCAAGCGAGCAAGCCAGATATGAGAGCGAGACAGATAAGAGAGCGAACCAGACAAGAGAGCAAGCGAGAAAGCCAGATATGAGAGTGAGCGAGCCAGACATGAGAGCAAGCGAGCGAGCCACATAAGAGAGCCAGCGAGCCAGATAAGAGAGCAAGCCAGACAAGTGAGCAAGCGAGCGAGCCAGATATGAGAGCAAGCGAGCAAGCCAGATGTGAGAGCGAGACAGATAAGAGAGCAAGTCAGACAAGAGAGCAAGCGAGCGAGCCAGATATGCTAGCGAGCAAGCCAGATAAGAGAGCAAGCCAGACAAGAGAGCAAGCGAGCGAGCCAGATATGAGAGCAAGCGAGCAATCCAGATATGAGAGCGAGCCAGATAAGAGAGCAAACCAGACAAGAGAGCAAGCGAGAAAGTCAGATATGAGAGCGAGCGAGCCAGACATGAGAGCAAGCGAGCGAGCCAGATATGAGAGCGAGCGAGCCAGATAAGAGAGCAAGCCAGACATGAGAGCAAGCGAGCTAGCCAGATATGAGAGCGAGCGAGCCAGATAAGAGAGCAAGCCAGACAAGAGAGCAAGCGAGTGAGCCAGATATGCTAGCGAGCAAGCCAGATAAGAGAGCGAGCCAGACAAGAGAGCAAGCGAGCGAGCCAGATATGAGAGCAAGCGAGCAAGCCAGATGTGAGAGCGAGACAGATAAGAGAGCAAGCCAGACAAGAGAGCAAGCGAGCGAGCCAGATATGCTAGCGAGCAAGCCAGATAAGAGAGCGAGCCAGACTAGAGAGCAAGCGAGCGAACCAGACAAGAGAGCAAGCGAGAAAGTCAGATATGAGAGCGAGCGAGCCAGATATGCTAGCGAGCAAGCCAGATAAGAGAGCGAGCGGGCGAGCTAGATATGAGAGCAAGCGAGCGAGCCAGACATGAGAGCAAGCGAGCGAGCCAGATATGAGAGCGAGCGAGCCAGACATGAGAGCAAGCCAGACAAGATAGCAAGCAAGCGAGCCAGATATGCTAGCGAGCAAGCCAGATAAGAGAGCAAGCCAGACAAGAGAGCAAGCGAGCGAGCAAGATATGAGAGCAAGCGAGCCAGCCAGATATGAGAGCGAGCGAGCCAGATAAGAGAGCGAGCAAGACAAGAGAGCAAGCGAACTAGCCGGATATGAGAGCAAGCGAGCAAGCCAGATATGAGAGCAAGCGAGCGAGCCAGATTTGAGAGCGAGCGAGCCAGATATGTGAGCGAGCCATAAAATAGAGCGAGACAGACAAGAGAGCAAGCGAGCGAGTCAGATATGAGAGCAAGCTAGCAAGCCAGATATAAGCGCAAGCCAGATAAGAGAGCGACCCATACAAGAAAGCAAGCGAGCGAGCCAGATATTAGAGCATGCGAGCAAGCCAGATGTGAGAGAGAGCGAGGCAGATAAGAGAGCAAGCCAGACAATTAAGCAAGCGAGAGAGCCAGATATTAGAGCAAGCGAGCGATCCAGATATGAGAGCGAGCCAGACATGAGAGCGAGAGAGCCAGATATGAGAGCAAGCGAGCGAGCCAAATATGAGAGCAAGCGAGCCAGCCAGATATGAGAGCGAGCGAGCCAGATAAGAGAGCGAGCAAGACAAGAGAGCAAGCGAGCGAGCCAAATATGCGAGCGAGCCAGACAAGAGAGCAAGCGAGAGAGCCAGATATGAGAGCAAGCGAGCGAGCCAGATATGAGAGCAAGCGAGCGAGCCAGAAATGATAGCAAGTGAGCCAGCCAGATATGAGAGCCTAGCCAGATAAGAGAGCGAGCCAGACAAGAGAGCAAGCGAGCGAGCCAGATATGAGAGCGAGCCAGACATGAGAGCGAGCGAGCCAGATATGAGAGCAAGCGAGCGAGCCAGATATGAGAGCAAGTGAGCCAGCCAGATATGAGAGCGAGCGAGCCAGATAAGAGAGCGAGCAAGACAAGAGAGCAAGCGAGCGAGCCAGATATGCGAGCGAGCCAGACAAGAGAGCAAGCGAGAGAGCCAGATATGAGAGCAAGCGAGCGAGCCAGATATGAGAGCAAGCGAGCGAGCCAGAAATGAGAGCAAGTGAGCCAGCCAGATATGAGAGCTAGCCAGATAAGAGAGCTAGCCAGACAAGAGAGCAAGCGAGCGAGCCAGATATGAGAGCAAGCGAGCCAGCTAGATGTGAGAGCGAGAGAGCCAGATATGCGAGCGAGCCAGATAAGAGAGCGAACCAGATGTGAGAGCGAGCGAGCGAGCCAGATATGAGAGCAAGCGAGCGAGCCATATATTAGAGCAAGCAAGCCAGCCAGATGTGAGAGCGAGCGAGCCAGATATGCGAGCGAGCCAGACAGGATAGCAAGCGAGCGAGCCAGATATGAGAGCAAGCGAGCAAGCCAGATATGAGAGCGAGCCAGATAAGAGAGCGAACCAGACAAGAGAGCAAGCGAGAAAGCCAGATATGAGAGTGAGCGAGCCAGACATGAGAGCAAGCGAGCGAGCCACATAAGAGAGCCAGCGAGCCAGATAAGAGAGCAAGCCAGACAAGTGAGCAAGCGAGCGAGCCAGATATGAGAGCAAGCGAGCAAGCCAGATGTGAGAGCGAGACAGATAAGAGAGCAAGTCAGACAAGAGAGCAAGCGAGCGAGCCAGATATGCTAGCGAGCAAGCCAGATAAGAGAGCGAGCCAGACAAGAGAGCAAGCGAGCGAGCCAGATATGAGAGCAAGCGAGCAATCCAGATATGAGAGCGAGCCAGATAAGAGAGCAAACCAGACAAGAGAGCAAGCGAGAAAGTCAGATATGAGAGCGAGCGAGCCAGACATGAGAGCAAGCGAGCGAGCCAGATATGAGAGCGAGCGAGCCAGATAAGAGAGCAACCCAGACATGAGAGCAAGCGAGCGAGCCAGATATGAGAGCGAGCGAGCCAGATAAGAGAGCAAGCCAGACAAGAGAGCAAGCGAGTGAGCCAGATATGCTAGCGAGCAAGCCAGATAAGAGAGCGAGCCAGACAAGAGAGCAAGCGAGCGAGCCAGATATGAGAGCAAGCGAGCAAGCCAGATGTGAGAGCGAGACAGATAAGAGAGCAAGCCAGACAAGAGAGCAAGCGAGCGAGCCAGATATGCTAGCGAGCAAGCCAGATAAGAGAGCGAGCCAGACTAGAGAGCAAGCGAGCGAACCAGACAAGAGAGCAAGCGAGAAAGTCAGATATGAGAGCGAGCGAGCCAGACATGAGAGCAAGCGAGCGATCCAGATATGAGAGCGAGCGAACCAGATATGCTAGCGAGCAAGCCAGATAAGAGAGCGAGCGGGCGAGCTAGATATGAGAGCAAGCGAGCGAGCCAGACATGAGAGCAAGCGAGCGAGCCAGATATGAGAGCGAGCGAGCCAGACATGAGAGCAAGCCAGACAAGATAGCAAGCAAGCGAGCCAGATATGCTAGCGAGCAAGCCAGATAAGAGAGCGAGCCAGACAAGAGAGCAAGCGAGCGAGCAAGATATGAGAGCAAGCGAGCCAGCCAGATATGAGAGCGAGCGAGCCAGATAAGAGAGCGAGCAAGACAAGAGAGCAAGCGAACTAGCCGGATATGAGAGCAAGCGAGCAAGCCAGATATGAGAGCAGGCGAGCGAGCCAGATTTGAGAGCGAGCGAGCCAGATATGTGAGCGAGCCATAAAATAGAGCGAGACAGACAAGAGAGCAAGCGAGCGAGTCAAATATGAGAGCAAGCTAGCAAGCCAGATATAAGCGCAAGCCAGATAAGAGAGCGACCCAGACAAGAGAGCAAGCGAGCGAGCCAGATATTAGAGCAAGCGAGCAAGCCAGATGTGAGAGAGAGCGAGGCAGATAAGAGAGCGAGCCAGACAATTAAGCAAGCGAGAGAGCCAGATATTAGAGCAAGCGAGCGATCCAGATATGAGAGCGAGCCAGACATGAGAGCGAGAGAGCCAGATATGAGAGCAAGCGAGCGAGCCAGATATGAGAGCAAGCGAGCCAGCCAGATATGAGAGCGAGCGAGCCAGATAAGAGAGCGAGCAAGACAAGAGAGCAAGCGAGCGAGCCAGATATGCGAGCGAGCCAGACAAGAGAGCAAGCGAGAGAGCCAGATATGAGAGCAAGCGAGCGAGCCAGATATGAGAGCAAGCGAGCGAGCCAGAAATGATAGCAAGTGAGCCAGCCAGATATGAGAGCTAGCCAGATAAGAGAGCGAGCCAGACAAGAGAGCAAGCGAGCGAGCCAGATATGAGAGCGAGCCAGACATGAGAGCGAGCGAGCCAGATATGAGAGCAAGCGAGCGAGCCAGATATGAGAGCAAGTGAGCCAGCCAGATATGAGAGCGAGCGAGCCAGATAAGAGAGCGAGCAAGACAATAGAGCAAGCGAGCGAGCCAGATATGCGAGCGAGCCAGACAAGAGAGCAAGCGAGAGAGCCAGATATGAGAGCAAGCGAGCGAGCCAGATATGAGAGCAAGCGAGCGAGCCAGAAATGAGAGCAAGTGAGCCAGCCAGATATGAGAGCTAGCCAGATAAGAGAGCTAGCCAGACAAGAGAGCAAGCGAGCGAGCCAGATATGAGAGCAAGCGAGCCAGCTAGATGTGAGAGCGAGAGAGCCAGATATGCGAGCGAGCCAGATAAGAGAGCGAACCAGATGTGAGAGCGAGCGAGCCAGATTTGAGAGCAAGCGAGCGAGCCATATATTAGAGCAAGCAAGCCAGCCAGATGTGAGAGCGAGCGAGCCAGATATGCGAGCGAGCCAGACAGGAGAGCAAGCGAGCGAGCCAGATATGAGAGCAAGCGAGCAAGCCAGATATGAGAGCGAGCCAGATAAGAGAGCGAACCAGACAAGAGAGCAAGCGAGAAAGCCAGATATGAGAGTGAGCGAGCCAGACATGAGAGCAAGCGAGCGAGCCACATAAGAGAGCCAGCGAGCCAGATAAGAGAGCAAGCCAGACAAGTGAGCAAGCGAGCGAGCCAGATATGAGAGCAAGCGAGCAAGCCAGATGTGAGAGCGAGACAGATAAGAGAGCAAGTCAGACAAGAGAGCAAGCGAGCGAGCCAGATATGCTAGCGAGCAAGCCAGATAAGAGAGCGAGCCAGACAAGAGAGCAAGCGAGCGAGCCAGATATGAGAGCAAGCGAGCAATCCAGATATGAGAGCGAGCCAGATAAGAGAGCAAACCAGACAAAAGAGCAAGCGAGAAAGTCAGATATGAGAGCGAGCGAGCCAGACATGAGAGCAAGCGAGCGAGCCAGATATGAGAGCGAGCGAGCCAGATAAGAGAGCAAGCCAGACATGAGAGCAAGCGAGCGAGCCAGATATGAGAGCGAGCGAGCCAGATAAGAGAGCAAGCCAGACAAGAGAGCAAGCGAGTGAGCCAGATATGCTAGCGAGCAAGCCAGATAAGAGAGCGAGCCAGACAAGAGAGCAAGCGAGCGAGCCAGATATGAGAGCAAGCGAGCAAGCCAGATGTGAGAGCGAGACAGATAAGAGAGCAAGCCAGACAAGAGAGCAAGCGAGCGAGCCAGATATGCTAGCGAGCAAGCCAGATAAGAGAGCGAGCCAGACTAGAGAGCAAGCGAGCGAACCAGACAAGAGAGCAAGCGAGAAAGTCAGATATGAGAGCGAGCGAGCCAGACATGAGAGCAAGCGAGCGATCCAGATATGAGAGCGAGCGAGCCAGATATGCTAGCGAGCAAGCCAGATAAGAGAGCGAGCGAGCGAGCTAGATATGAGAGCAAGCGAGCGAGCCAGACATGAGAGCAAGCGAGTGAGCCAGATATGAGAGCGAGCGAGCCAGATAAGAGAGCAAGCCAGACAAGATAGCAAGCGAGCGAGCCAGATATGCTAGCGAGCAAGCCAGATAAGAGAGCGAGCCAGACAAGAGAGCAAGCGAGCGAGCAAGATATGAGAGCAAGCGAGCCAGCCAGATATGAGAGCGAGCGAGCCAGATAAGAGAGCGAGCAAGACAAGAGAGCAAGCGAACTAGCCAGATATGAGAGCAAGCGAGCGAGCCAGATTTGAGAGCGAGCGAGCCAGATATGCGAGCGAGCCAGATAAGAGAGCGAGCCAGACAAGAGAGCAAGCGAGCGAGCCAGATATGAGAGCAAGCGAGCGAGCCGGATATGAGAGCAAGCGAGCAAGCCAGATATGAGAGCAAGCGAGCGAGCCAGATTTGAGAGCGAGCGAGCCAGATATGTGAGCGAGCCATAAAATAGAGCGAGACAGACAAGAGTGCAAGCGAGCGAGTCAGATATGAGAGCAAGCTAGCAAGCCAGATATAAGCGCAAGCCAGATAAGAGAGCGACCCAGACAAGAGAGCAAGCGAGCGAGCCAGATATGAGAGCAAGCGAGCAAGCCTAGATGTGAGAGAGAGCGAGGCAGATAAGAGAGCGAGCCAGACAATTAAGCAAGCGAGCCAGAAATGAAAGCAAGCGAGCGATCCAGATATGAGAGCGAGCCAGACATGAGAGCGAGCGAGCCAGATATGAGAGCAACCGAGCGAGCCAGGTATGAGAGCAAGCAAGCCAGTCAGATGTGAGAGCGAGCGAGCCAGATATGCGAGCAAGCCAGATAAGAGAGCGAGCCAGACAAGAGAGCAAGCGAGCGAGCCAGATATGAGAGCAAGCGAGCAAGCCAGATGTGAGAGAGAGCGAGGCAGATAAGAGAGCGAGCCAGACAATTAAGCAAGCGAGAGAGCCAGATATTAGAGCAAGCGAGCGATCCAGATATGAGAGCGAGCCAGACATAAGAGCGAGAGAGCCAGATATGAGAGCAAGCGAGCGAGCCAGATATGAGAGCAAGCGAGCCAGCCAGATATGAGAGCGAGCGAGCCAGATAAGAGAGCGAGCAAGACAAGAGAGCAAGCGAGCGAGCCAGATATGCCAGCGAGCCAGACAAGAGAGCAAGCGAGCGAGCCAGATATGAGAGCGAGCGAGCCAGATAAGAGAGCAAGCCAGACATGAGAGCAAGCGAGCGAGCCAGATATGAGAGCGAGCGAGCCAGATAAGAGAGCAAGCCAGACAAGAGAGCAAGCGAGTGAGCCAGATATGCTAGCGAGCAAGCCAGATAAGAGAGCGAGCCAGACAAGAGAGCAAGCGAGCGAGCCAGATATGAGAGCAAGCGAGCAAGCCAGATGTGAGAGCGAGACAGATAAGAGAGCAAGCCAGACAAGAGAGCAAGCGAGCGAGCCAGATATGCTAGCGAGCAAGCCAGATAAGAGAGCGAGCCAGACTAGAGAGCAAGCGAGCGAACCAGACAAGAGAGCAAGCGAGAAAGTCAGATATGAGAGCGAGCGAGCCAGACATGAGAGCAAGCGAGCGATCCAGATATGAGAGCGAGCGAGCCAGATATGCTAGCGAGCAAGCCAGATAAGAGAGCGAGCGAGCGAGCTAGATATGAGAGCAAGCGAGCGAGCCAGACATGAGAGCAAGCGAGTGAGCCAGATATGAGAGCGAGCGAGCCAGATAAGAGAGCAAGCCAGACAAGATAGCAAGCGAGCGAGCCAGATATGCTAGCGAGCAAGCCAGATAAGAGAGCGAGCCAGACAAGAGAGCAAGCGAGCGAGCAAGATATGAGAGCAAGCGAGCCAGCCAGATATGAGAGCGAGCGAGCCAGATAAGAGAGCGAGCAAGACAAGAGAGCAAGCGAACTAGCCAGATATGAGAGCAAGCGAGCGAGCCAGATTTGAGAGCGAGCGAGCCAGATATGCGAGCGAGCCAGATAAGAGAGCGAGCCAGACAAGAGAGCAAGCGAGCGAGCCAGATATGAGAGCAAGCGAGCGAGCCGGATATGAGAGCAAGCGAGCAAGCCAGATATGAGAGCAAGCGAGCGAGCCAGATTTGAGAGCGAGCGAGCCAGATATGTGAGCGAGCCATAAAATAGAGCGAGACAGACAAGAGTGCAAGCGAGCGAGTCAGATATGAGAGCAAGCTAGCAAGCCAGATATAAGCGCAAGCCAGATAAGAGAGCGACCCAGACAAGAGAGCAAGCGAGCGAGCCAGATATGAGAGCAAGCGAGCAAGCCTAGATGTGAGAGAGAGCGAGGCAGATAAGAGAGCGAGCCAGACAATTAAGCAAGCGAGCCAGAAATGAAAGCAAGCGAGCGATCCAGATATGAGAGCGAGCCAGACATGAGAGCGAGCGAGCCAGATATGAGAGCAACCGAGCGAGCCAGGTATGAGAGCAAGCAAGCCAGTCAGATGTGAGAGCAAGCGAGCGAGCCAGATTTGAGAGCGAGCGAGCCAGATATGCGAGCAAGCCAGATAAGAGAGCGAGCCAGACAAGAGAGCAAGCGAGCGAGCCAGATATGAGAGCAAGCGAGCAAGCCAGATGTGAGAGAGAGCGAGGCAGATAAGAGAGCGAGCCAGACAATTAAGCAAGCGAGAGAGCCAGATATTAGAGCAAGCGAGCGATCCAGATATGAGAGCGAGCCAGACATAAGAGCGAGAGAGCCAGATATGAGAGCAAGCGAGCGAGCCAGATATGAGAGCAAGCGAGCCAGCCAGATATGAGAGCGAGCGAGCCAGATAAGAGAGCGAGCAAGACAAGAGAGCAAGCGAGCGAGCCAGATATGCCAGCGAGCCAGACAAGAGAGCAAGCGAGAGAGCCAGATATGAGAGCAAGCGAGCGAGCCAGATATGAGAGCAAGCGAGCGAGCCAGAAATGAGAGCTAGTGAGCCAGCCAGATATGAGAGCTAGCCAGATAAGAGAGCGAGCCAGACAAGAGAGCAAGCGAGCCAGATATGAGAGCGAGCCAGACATGAGAGCGAGCGAGCCAGATATGAGAGCAAGCGAGCCAGCCAGATATGAGAGCGAGCGAGCCAGATAAGAGAGCGAGCAAGACAAGAGAGCAAGCGAGCGAGCCAGATATGCGAGCGAGCCAGACAAGAGAGCAAGCGAGAGAGCCAGATATGAGAGCAAGCGAGCGAGCCAGATATGAGAGCAAGCGAGCGAGCCAGATATGAGAGCAAGCGAGCGAGCCAGAAATGAGAGCAAGTGAGCCAGCCAGATATGAGAGCTAGCCAGATAAGAGAGCGAGCCAGACAAGAGAGCAAGCGAGCGAGCCAGATATGAGAGCAAGCGAGCCAGCTAGATGTGAGAGCGAGAGAGCCAGATATGCGAGCGAGCCAGATAAGAGAGCGAACCAGATGTGAGAGCGAGCGAGCGAGCCAGATATGAGAGCAAGCGAGCGAGCCATATATTAGAGCAAGCAAGCCAGCCAGATGTGAGAGCAAGCGAGCCAGATATGCGAGCGAGCCAGACAGGAGAGCAAGCGAGCGAGCCAGATATGAGAGCAAGCGAGCAAGCCAGATATGAGAGCGAGCCAGATAAGAGAGCGAACCAGACAAGAGAGCAAGCGAGAAAGCCAGATATGAGAGTGAGCGAGCCAGACATGAGAGCAAGCGAGCGAGCCACATAAGAGAGCCAGCGAGCCAGATAAGAGAGCAAGCCAGACAAGTGAGCAAGCGAGCGAGCCAGATATGAGAGCAAGCGAGCAAGCCAGATGTGAGAGCGAGACAGATAAGAGAGCAAGTCAGACAAGAGAGCAAGCGAGCGAGCCGGATATGCTAGCGAGCAAGCCAGATAAGAGAGCGAGCCAGACAAGAGAGCAAGCGAGCGAGCCAGATATGAGAGCAAGCGAGCAATCCAGATATGAGAGCGAGCCAGATAAGAGAGCAAACCAGACAAGAGAGCAAGCGAGAAAGTCAGATATGAGAGCGAGCGAGCCAGACATGAGAGCAAGCGAGCGAGCCAGATATGAGAGCGAGCGAGCCAGATAAGAGAGCAAGCCAGACATGAGAGCAAGCGAGCGAGCCAGATATGAGAGCGAGCGAGCCAGATAAGAGAGCAAGCCAGACAAGAGAGCAAGCGAGTGAGCCAGATATGCTAGCGAGCAAGCCAGATAAGAGAGCGAGCCAGACAAGAGAGCAAGCGAGCGAGCCAGATATGAGAGCAAGCGAGCAAGCCAGATGTGAGAGCGAGACAGATAAGAGAGCAAGCCAGACAAGAGAGCAAGCGAGCGAGCCAGATATGCTAGCGAGCAAGCCAGATAAGAGAGCGAGCCAGACTAGAGAGCAAGCGAGCGAACCAGACAAGAGAGCAAGCGAGAAAGTCAGATATGAGAGCAAGCGAGCGATCCAGATATGAGAGCGAGCGAGCCAGATATGCTAGCGAGCAAGCCAGATAAGAGAGCAAGCCAGACAAGATAGCAAGCAAGCGAGCCAGATATGCTAGCGAGCAAGCCAGATAAGAGAGCGAGCCAGACAAGAGAGCAAGCGAGCGAGCAAGATATGAGAGCAAGCGAGCCAGCCAGATATGAGAGCGAGCGAGCCAGATAAGAGAGCGAGCAAGACAAGAGAGCAAGCGAACTAGCCGGATATGAGAGCAAGCGAGCAAGCCAGATATGAGAGCAAGCGAGCGAGCCAGATTTGAGAGCGAGCGAGCCAGATAAGAGAGCGAGCAAGACAAGAGAGCAAGCGAACTAGCCAGATATGAGAGCATGCGAGCGAGCCAGATTAGAGAGCGAGCCAGATAAGAGAGCAAGCGAGCAAGCCAGATATGAGAGCAAGCGAGCGAGCCAGATTTGAGAGCGACCGAGCCAGATTTGAGAGCGAGCGAGCCAGATATGTGAGCGAGCCATAAAAGAGAGTGAGACAGACAAGAGAGAAAGCGAGCTAGCCAGATATGAGAGCGAGCCAGACAAGAGAGCAAGCGAGCGAGCCAGATATGAGAGCAAGCGAGCGAGCCAGATATGAGAGCAAGCGAGCGAGCCAGAAATGAGAGCAAGCGAGCCAGCCAGAAATGAGAGCAAGCGAGCCAGCCAGATGTGAGAGCGAGCTAGCCAGATATTCGAGTGAGCCATATAAGAGAGCGAGTCAGACAAGAGAGCAAGCGAGAAAGCCAGATATGAGAGCGAGCGAGCCAGACATGAGAGCAAGCGAGCGAGCCAGATATTCTAGCGAGCAAGCCAGATCAGAGAGCGAGCCAGACAAGAGAGCAAGTGAGCGAGCCAGATATGAGAGCAAGCGAGCCAGCCAGATATGAGAGCGAGCGAGCCAGATAAGAGAGCGAGCAAGACAAGAGAGCAAGCGAGCGAGCCAGATATGAGAGCGAGCGAGCCAGATATGAGAGCAAGCGAGCCAGCCAGATGTGAGAGCGAGCGAGCCAGATATGCGAGCGAGCCAGACAAGAAAGCAAGCGAGCGAACCAGATATGAGAGCAAGCGAGAAAGCCAGATATGAGAGCGAGCCAGATAAGAGAGCGAACCAGACAAGAGAGCAAGCGAGAAAGCCAGATATGAGAGCGAGCGAGCCAGACATGAGAGCAAGCGAGCGAGCCAGATATGAGAGCGAGCGAGCCAGACATGAGAGCAAGCGAGCGAGCCAGATATGAGAGCGAGCGAGCCAGCCAGATATGAGAGCGAGCAAGCCAGATAAGAGAGCGAGCAAGACAAGAGAGCAAGCGAGCGAGCAAGATATGAGAGCAAGCGAGCCAGCCAGATATGAGAGCGAGCAAGCCAGATAAGAGAGCGAGCAAGACAAGAGAGCAAGCGAACTAGCCAGATATGAGAGCAAGCGAGCGAGCCAGATTTGAGAGCGAGCGAGAAAGATATGCGAGCGAGCCAGATAAGAGAGCGAGCCAGACAAGAGAGCAAGCGAGCGAGCCAGATATGAGAGAAAGCGAGCGAGCCGGATATGAGAGCAAGCGAGCAAGCCAGATATGAGAGCAAGCGAGCGAGCCAGATTTGAGAGCGAGCGAGCCAGATTTGCAAGCGAGCGAGCCAGATATGTACCGAGCAAGCCAGATAAGAGAGCGAGCCAGACAAGAGAGCAAGCGAGCGAGCCAGATATGAGAGCAAGCGAGCGAGCCAGATATGAGAGCAAGCGAGCCAGCCAGATATGAGAGCGAGCGAGCCAGATAAGAGAGCGAGCAAGACAAGAGAGCAAGCGAGCTAGCCAGATATGAGAGCGAGCCAGACAAGAGAGCAAGCGAGCGAGCCAGATATGAGAGCAAGCGAGCGAGCCAGATATGAGAGCAAGTGAGCGAGCCAGATATGTAAGCAAGCGAGCGAGCCAGAAATGAGAGCAAGCGAGCCAGCCAGAAATGAAAGCAAGCGAGCCAGCCACATGTGAGAGCGAGCTAGCCAGATATGCGAGCGAGCCAGATAAGAGAGCGAGCCAGACAAGAGAGCAAGCGAGAAAGCCAGATATGAGAGCGAGCGAGCCAGACATGAGAGCAAGCGAGCGAGCCAGATATGAGAGCGAGCGAGCCAGATAAGAGAGCAGGCCAGACAAGAGAGCAAGCGTGCGAGCCAGATATTCTAGCGAGCAAGCCAGATAAGAGAGCGAGCCAGACAAGAGAGCAAGCGAGCGAGCCAGATATGAGAGCAAGCGAGCAAGCCAGATGTGAGAGAGAGCGAGGCAGATAAGAGAGCGAGCCAGACAATTAAGCAAGCGAGCGAGCCAGATATGAGAGCAAGCGAGCGATCCAGATATGAGAGCAAGCCAGACATGAGAGCGAGCGAGCCAGATATGAGAGCAAGCGAGCGAGCCAGATATGAAAGCGAGCCAGACATGAGAGCGAGCGAGCCAGATATGAGAGCAAGCGAGCGAGCCAGATATGAGAGCAAGCGAGCCAGCCAGATATGAGAGAGAGAGAGCCAGATAAGAGAGCGAGCAAGACAAGAGAGCAAGCGAGCTAGACAGATATGAGAGCAAGCGAGCGAGCCAGATATGAGAGCAAGCGAGCGAACCAGAAATGAGAGCAAGCAAGCCAGCCAGAAATGAGAGCAAGCGAGCCAGCCAGATGTGAGAGCGAGCTAGCCAGATATGCGAGCGAGCCAGATAAGAGAGCGAGCCAAATATGCGAGCGAGCCAGATAAGAGAGAGAGCGAGAAAGCCAGATATGAGAGCAAGCGAGCCAGACATGAGAGCAAGCGAGCGAGCCAGATATGAGACCGAGCGAGCCAGATAAGAGAGCAAGCCAGACAAGAGAGCAAGCGTGCGAGCCAGATATGCTAGCGAGCAAGCCAGATAAGAGAGCGAGCCAGACAAGAGAGCAAGCGAGCGAGCCAGATATGAGAGTAAGCGAGCCAGCCAGATATGAGAGCGAGCGAGCCAGATAAGAGAGCGAGCAAGACAAGAGAGCAAGCGAACTAGCCAGATATGAGAGCAAGCGAGCGAGCCAGATTTGAGAGCGAGCGAGAAAGATATGCGAGCAAGCCAGATAAGAGAGCGAGTAAGACAAGAGAGCAAGCGAGCGAGCCAGATATGAGAGCAAGCGAGCGAGCCGGATATGAGAGCAAGCGAGCAAGCCAGATATGAGAGCAAGCGAGCGAGCCAGATTTGAGAGCGAGCGAGCCAGATTAGAGATCGAGCCAGATATGTGAGCGAGCCATAAAAGAGCGAGGCAGACAAGAGAAAAAGCGAGCGAGCCAGATATGAGAGCAAGCTAGCAAGCCAGATATGAGAGCGAGCCAGTTAAGAGAGCGAGCCAGACAAGAGAGCAAGCGAGCGAGTCAGATATGAGAGCAAGCGAGCCAGCTCGATGTGAGAGCGAGCGAGCCAGATATGCGAGCGAGCCAGATAAGAGAGCGAGCCAGACAAGAGAGCAAGCGAGCGAGCCAGATATGAGAGCAAGCGAGCGAGCCAGATATAAGAGCAAGCAAGCCAGCCAGATGTGAGAGCGAGCGAACCAGATATGCGAGCGAGCCAGATAAGAGAGCGAGCCAGACAAGAGAGCAAGCGATCGAGCCAGATATGAGAGCAAGCGAGCAAGCCAGATATGAGAGCGAGCCAGACAAGAGAGCAGCGAGCGAGCTAGATATGAGAGCAAGCGAGCAAGCCAGATGTGAGAGAGAGCGAGGCAGATAAGAGAGCGAGCCAGACAATTAAGCAAGCGAGCGAGCCAGATATGAGAGCAAGCGAGCGAGCCAGATATGAGAGCAAGTGAGCGAGCCAGAAATGAGAGCAAGCAAGCCAGCCAGAAATGAGAGCAAGCGAGCCAGCCAGATGTGAGAGCGAGCTAGCCAGATATGCGAGCGAGCCAGATAAGAGAGCGAGCCAGACAAGAGAGCAAGCGAGAAAGCCAGATATGAGAGCGAGCGAGCCAGACATGAGAGCAAGCGAGCGAGCCAGATATGAGACCGAGCGAGCCAGATAAGAGAGCAATCCAGACAAGAGAGCAAGCGTGCGAGCCAGATATTCTAGCGAGCAAGCCAGATAAGAGAGCGAGCCAGACAAGAGAGCAAGCGAGCGAGCCAGATATGAGAGCAAGCGAGCAAGCCAGATGTGAGAGAGAGCGAGGCAGATAAGAGAGCGAGCCAGACAATTAAGCAAGCGAGCGAGCCAGATATGAGAGCAAGCGAGCAATCCAGATATGAGAGCGAGCCAGACATGAGAGCGAGCGAGCCAGATATGAGAGCAAGCGAGCGAGCCAGATATGAGAGCAAGCGAGCCAGCCAGATATGAGAGCGAGCGAGCCAGATAAGAGAGCGAGCAAGACAAGAGAGCAAGCGAGCTAGCCAGATATGAGAGCAAGCGAGCCAGCCAGATATGAGAGCGAGCGAGCCAGATAAGAGAGCGAGCCAGACAAGAGAGCAAGCGAGCCAGATATGAGAGCAAGCGAGCAATCCAGATATGAGAGCGAGCCAGACATGAGAGCGAGCGAGCCAGACAAGAGAGCAAGCGAGCGAGCCAGATATGAGAGCAAGCGAGCAAGCCTAGATGTGAGAGAGAGCGAGGCAGATAAGAGAGCGAGCCAGACAATTAAGCAAGCGAGCCAGAAATGAAAGCAAGCGAGCGATCCAGATATGAGAGCGAGCCAGACATGAGAGCGAGCGAGCCAGATATGAGAGCAACCGAGCGAGCCAGGTATGAGAGCAAGCAAGCCAGTCAGATGTGAGAGCGAGCGAGCCAGATATGCGAGCAAGCCAGATAAGAGAGCGAGCCAGACAAGAGAGCAAGCGAGCGAGCCAGATATGAGAGCAAGCGAGCAAGCCAGATGTGAGAGAGAGCGAGGCAGATAAGAGAGCGAGCCAGACAATTAAGCAAGCGAGAGAGCCAGATATTAGAGCAAGCGAGCGATCCAGATATGAGAGCGAGCCAGACATAAGAGCGAGAGAGCCAGATATGAGAGCAAGCGAGCGAGCCAGATATGAGAGCAAGCGAGCCAGCCAGATATGAGAGCGAGCGAGCCAGATAAGAGAGCGAGCAAGACAAGAGAGCAAGCGAGCGAGCCAGATATGCCAGCGAGCCAGACAAGAGAGCAAGCGAGAGAGCCAGATATGAGAGCAAGCGAGCGAGCCAGATATGAGAGCAAGCGAGCGAGCCAGAAATGAGAGCAAGTGAGCCAGCCAGATATGAGAGCTAGCCAGATAAGAGAGCGAGCCAGACAAGAGAGCAAGCGAGCCAGATATGAGAGCGAGCCAGACATGAGAGCGAGCGAGCCAGATATGAGAGCAAGCGAGCGAGCCAGATATGAGAGCAAGCGAGCCAGCCAGATATGAGAGCGAGCGAGCCAGATAAGAGAGCGAGCAAGACAAGAGAGCAAGCGAGCGAGCCAGATATGCGAGCGAGCCAGACAAGAGAGCAAGCGAGAGAGCCAGATATGAGAGCAAGCGAGCGAGCCAGATATGAGAGCAAGCGAGCGAGCCAGATATGAGAGCAAGCGAGCGAGCCAGAAATGAGAGCAAGTGAGCCAGCCAGATATGAGAGCTAGCCAGATAAGAGAGCGAGCCAGACAAGAGAGCAAGCGAGCGAGCCAGATATGAGAGCAAGCGAGCCAGCTAGATGTGAGAGCGAGAGAGCCAGATATGCGAGCGAGCCAGATAAGAGAGCGAACCAGATGTGAGAGCGAGCGAGCGAGCCAGATATGAGAGCAAGCGAGCGAGCCATATATTAGAGCAAGCAAGCCAGCCAGATGTGAGAGCAAGCGAGCCAGATATGCGAGCGAGCCAGACAGGAGAGCAAGCGAGCGAGCCAGATATGAGAGCAAGCGAGCAAGCCAGATATGAGAGCGAGCCAGATAAGAGAGCGAACCAGACAAGAGAGCAAGCGAGAAAGCCAGATATGAGAGTGAGCGAGCCAGACATGAGAGCAAGCGAGCGAGCCACATAAGAGAGCCAGCGAGCCAGATAAGAGAGCAAGCCAGACAAGTGAGCAAGCGAGCGAGCCAGATATGAGAGCAAGCGAGCAAGCCAGATGTGAGAGCGAGACAGATAAGAGAGCAAGTCAGACAAGAGAGCAAGCGAGCGAGCCGGATATGCTAGCGAGCAAGCCAGATAAGAGAGCGAGCCAGACAAGAGAGCAAGCGAGCGAGCCAGATATGAGAGCAAGCGAGCAATCCAGATATGAGAGCGAGCCAGATAAGAGAGCAAACCAGACAAGAGAGCAAGCGAGAAAGTCAGATATGAGAGCGAGCGAGCCAGACATGAGAGCAAGCGAGCGAGCCAGATATGAGAGCGAGCGAGCCAGATAAGAGAGCAAGCCAGACATGAGAGCAAGCGAGCGAGCCAGATATGAGAGCGAGCGAGCCAGATAAGAGAGCAAGCCAGACAAGAGAGCAAGCGAGTGAGCCAGATATGCTAGCGAGCAAGCCAGATAAGAGAGCGAGCCAGACAAGAGAGCAAGCGAGCGAGCCAGATATGAGAGCAAGCGAGCAAGCCAGATGTGAGAGCGAGACAGATAAGAGAGCAAGCCAGACAAGAGAGCAAGCGAGCGAGCCAGATATGCTAGCGAGCAAGCCAGATAAGAGAGCGAGCCAGACTAGAGAGCAAGCAAGCGAACCAGACAAGAGAGCAAGCGAGAAAGTCAGATATGAGAGCAAGCGAGCGATCCAGATATGAGAGCGAGCGAGCCAGATATGCTAGCGAGCAAGCCAGATAAGAGAGCAAGCCAGACAAGATAGCAAGCAAGCGAGCCAGATATGCTAGCGAGCAAGCCAGATAAGAGAGCGAGCCAGACAAGAGAGCAAGCGAGCGAGCAAGATATGAGAGCAAGCGAGCCAGCCAGATATGAGAGCGAGCGAGCCAGATAAGAGAGCGAGCAAGACAAGAGAGCAAGCGAACTAGCCGGATATGAGAGCAAGCGAGCAAGCCAGATATGAGAGCAAGCGAGCGAGCCAGATTTGAGAGCGAGCGAGCCAGATAAGAGAGCGAGCAAGACAAGAGAGCAAGCGAACTAGCCAGATATGAGAGCATGCGAGCGAGCCAGATTAGAGAGCGAGCCAGATAAGAGAGCAAGCGAGCAAGCCAGATATGAGAGCAAGCGAGCGAGCCAGATTTGAGAGCGACCGAGCCAGATTTGAGAGCGAGCGAGCCAGATATGTGAGCGAGCCATAAAAGAGAGTGAGACAGACAAGAGAGAAAGCGAGCTAGCCAGATATGAGAGCGAGCCAGACAAGAGAGCAAGCGAGCGAGCCAGATATGAGAGCAAGCGAGCGAGCCAGATATGAGAGCAAGCGAGCGAGCCAGAAATGAGAGCAAGCGAGCCAGCCAGAAATGAGAGCAAGCGAGCCAGCCAGATGTGAGAGCGAGCTAGCCAGATATTCGAGTGAGCCATATAAGAGAGCGAGTCAGACAAGAGAGCAAGCGAGAAAGCCAGATATGAGAGCGAGCGAGCCAGACATGAGAGCAAGCGAGCGAGCCAGATATTCTAGCGAGCAAGCCAGATCAGAGAGCGAGCCAGACAAGAGAGCAAGTGAGCGAGCCAGATATGAGAGCAAGCGAGCCAGCCAGATATGAGAGCGAGCGAGCCAGATAAGAGAGCGAGCAAGACAAGAGAGCAAGCGAGCGAGCCAGATATGAGAGCGAGCGAGCCAGATATGAGAGCAAGCGAGCCAGCCAGATGTGAGAGCGAGCGAGCCAGATATGCGAGCGAGCCAGACAAGAAAGCAAGCGAGCGAACCAGATATGAGAGCAAGCGAGAAAGCCAGATATGAGAGCGAGCCAGATAAGAGAGCGAACCAGACAAGAGAGCAAGCGAGAAAGCCAGATATGAGAGCGAGCGAGCCAGACATGAGAGCAAGCGAGCGAGCCAGATATGAGAGCGAGCGAGCCAGACATGAGAGCAAGCGAGCGAGCCAGATATGAGAGCGAGCGAGCCAGCCAGATATGAGAGCGAGCAAGCCAGATAAGAGAGCGAGCAAGACAAGAGAGCAAGCGAGCGAGCAAGATATGAGAGCAAGCGAGCCAGCCAGATATGAGAGCGAGCAAGCCAGATAAGAGAGCGAGCAAGACAAGAGAGCAAGCGAACTAGCCAGATATGAGAGCAAGCGAGCGAGCCAGATTTGAGAGCGAGCGAGAAAGATATGCGAGCGAGCCAGATAAGAGAGCGAGCCAGACAAGAGAGCAAGCGAGCGAGCCAGATATGAGAGAAAGCGAGCGAGCCGGATATGAGAGCAAGCGAGCAAGCCAGATATGAGAGCAAGCGAGCGAGCCAGATTTGAGAGCGAGCGAGCCAGATTTGCAAGCGAGCGAGCCAGATATGTACCGAGCAAGCCAGATAAGAGAGCGAGCCAGACAAGAGAGCAAGCGAGCGAGCCAGATATGAGAGCAAGCGAGCGAGCCAGATATGAGAGCAAGCGAGCCAGCCAGATATGAGAGCGAGCGAGCCAGATAAGAGAGCGAGCAAGACAAGAGAGCAAGCGAGCTAGCCAGATATGAGAGCGAGCCAGACAAGAGAGCAAGCGAGCGAGCCAGATATGAGAGCAAGCGAGCGAGCCAGATATGAGAGCAAGTGAGCGAGCCAGATATGAAAGCAAGCGAGCGAGCCAGAAATGAGAGCAAGCGAGCCAGCCAGAAATGAGAGCAAGCGAGCCAGCCACATGTGAGAGCGAGCTAGCCAGATATGCGAGCGAGCCAGATAAGAGAGCGAGCCAGACAAGAGAGCAAGCGAGAAAGCCAGATATGAGAGCGAGCGAGCCAGACATGAGAGCAAGCGAGCGAGCCAGATATGAGAGCGAGCGAGCCAGATAAGAGAGCAGGCCAGACAAGAGAGCAAGCGTGCGAGCCAGATATTCTAGCGAGCAAGCCAGATAAGAGAGCGAGCCAGACAAGAGAGCAAGCGAGCGAGCCAGATATGAGAGCAAGCGAGCAAGCCAGATGTGAGAGAGAGCGAGGCAGATAAGAGAGCGAGCCAGACAATTAAGCAAGCGAGCGAGCCAGATATTAGAGCAAGCGAGCGATCCAGATATGAGAGCAAGCCAGACATGAGAGCGAGCGAGCCAGATATGAGAGCAAGCGAGCGAGCCAGATATGAAAGCGAGCCAGACATGAGAGCGAGCGAGCCAGATATGAGAGCAAGCGAGCGAGCCAGATATGAGAGCAAGCGAGCCAGCCAGATATGAGAGAGAGAGAGCCAGATAAGAGAGCGAGCAAGACAAGAGAGCAAGCGAGCTAGACAGATATGAGAGCAAGCGAGCGAGCCAGATATGAGAGCAAGCGAGCGAACCAGAAATGAGAGCAAGCAAGCCAGCCAGAAATGAGAGCAAGCGAGCCAGCCAGATGTGAGAGCGAGCTAGCCAGATATGCGAGCGAGCCAGATAAGAGAGCGAGCCAAATATGCGAGCGAGCCAGATAAGAGAGAGAGCGAGAAAGCCAGATATGAGAGCAAGCGAGCCAGACATGAGAGCAAGCGAGCGAGCCAGATATGAGACCGAGCGAGCCAGATAAGAGAGCAAGCCAGACAAGAGAGCAAGCGTGCGAGCCAGATATGCTAGCGAGCAAGCCAGATAAGAGAGCGAGCCAGACAAGAGAGCAAGCGAGCGAGCCAGATATGAGAGTAAGCGAGCCAGCCAGATATGAGAGCGAGCGAGCCAGATAAGAGAGCGAGCAAGACAAGAGAGCAAGCGAACTAGCCAGATATGAGAGCAAGCGAGCGAGCCAGATTTGAGAGCGAGCGAGAAAGATATGCGAGCAAGCCAGATAAGAGAGCGAGTAAGACAAGAGAGCAAGCGAGCGAGCCAGATATGAGAGCAAGCGAGCGAGCCGGATATGAGAGCAAGCGAGCAAGCCAGATATGAGAGCAAGCGAGCGAGCCAGATTTGAGAGCGAGCGAGCCAGATTTGAGAGCGAGCCAGATATGTGAGCGAGCCATAAAAGAGCGAGGCAGACAAGAGAAAAAGCGAGCGAGCCAGATATGAGAGCAAGCTAGCAAGCCAGATATGAGAGCGAGCCAGATAAGAGAGCGAGCCAGACAAGAGAGCAAGCGAGCGAGCCAGATATGAGAGCAAGCGAGCGAGCCAGATATAAGAGCAAGCAAGCCAGCCAGATGTGAGAGCGAGCGAGCCAGATATGCGAGCGAGCCAGATAAGAGAGCGAGCCAGACAAGAGAGCAAGCGATCGAGCCAGATATGAGAGCAAGCGAGCAAGCCAGATATGAGAGCGAGCCAGACAAGAGAGCAGCGAGCGAGCTAGATATGAGAGCAAGCGAGCAAGCCAGATGTGAGAGAGAGCGAGGCAGATAAGAGAGCGAGCCAGACAATTAAGCAAGCGAGCGAGCCAGATATGAGAGCAAGCGAGCGAGCCAGATATGAGAGCAAGTGAGCGAGCCAGAAATGAGAGCAAGCAAGCCAGCCAGAAATGAGAGCAAGCGAGCCAGCCAGATGTGAGAGCGAGCTAGCCAGATATGCGAGCGAGCCAGATAAGAGAGCGAGCCAGACAAGAGAGCAAGCGAGAAAGCCAGATATGAGAGCGAGCGAGCCAGACATGAGAGCAAGCGAGCGAGCCAGATATGAGACCGAGCGAGCCAGATAAGAGAGCAATCCAGACAAGAGAGCAAGCGTGCGAGCCAGATATTCTAGCGAGCAAGCCAGATAAGAGAGCGAGCCAGACAAGAGAGCAAGCGAGCGAGCCAGATATGAGAGCAAGCGAGCAAGCCAGATGTGAGAGAGAGCGAGGCAGATAAGAGAGCGAGCCAGACAATTAAGCAAGCGAGCGAGCCAGATATGAGAGCAAGCGAGCAATCCAGATATGAGAGCGAGCCAGACATGAGAGCGAGCGAGCCAGATATGAGAGCAAGCGAGCGAGCCAGATATGAGAGCAAGCGAGCCAGCCAGATATGAGAGCGAGCGAGCCAGATAAGAGAGCGAGCAAGACAAGAGAGCAAGCGAGCTAGCCAGATATGAGAGCAAGCGAGCCAGCCAGATATGAGAGCGAGCGAGCCAGATAAGAGAGCGAGCCAGACAAGAGAGCAAGCGAGCCAGATATGAGAGCAAGCGAGCAATCCAGATATGAGAGCGAGCCAGACATGAGAGCGAGCGAGCCAGATATGAGAGCAAGCGAGCCAGCCAGATATGAGAGCGAGCGAGCCAGATAAGAGAGCGAGCAAGACAAGAGAGCAAGCGAGCTAGCCAGATATGCGAGCGAGCCAGATAAGAGAGCGAGCCAGACAAGAGTGCAAGCGAGAAAGCCAGATATGAGAGCGAGCAAGCCAGATAAGAGAGCAAGCCAGACAAGAGAGCAAGTGTGCGAGCCAGATAATCTAGCGAGCAAGCCAGATAAGAGAGCGAGCCAGACAAGCGAGCAAGCGAGCGAGCCAGATATGAGAGCAAGCGAGCCAGCCAGATATGAGAGCGAGCGAGCCAGATAAGAGAGCGAGCAAGACAAGAGAGCAAGCGAGCGAGCCAGATACGAGAGCGAGCGAGCCAGATATGAGAGCAAGCGATCCAGCCAGATGTGAGAGCGAGCGAGCCAGATATGCGAGCGAGCCAGACAAGAAAGCAAGCGAGCGAGCCAGATATGAGAGCAAGCGAGCAAGCCAGATATGAGAGCGAGCCAGATAAGAGAGCGAACCAGACAAAAGAGCAAGCAAGCGAGACCGATATGACAGCGAGCAAAACCAGACATGAGAGCAAGCGAGCGAGCCAGATATGTGAGCGAGCGAGCCAGATATGAGAGCGAGCTAGCCAGATTTGCGAGCGAGCGAGCCAGATTTTCGAGCGAACAGGCCAGATAAGAGAGCGAGCCAGACAAGAGAACAAGCGAGCGTGCCAGATATGCTAGCGAGCAAGCCAGATAAGAGAGCGAGCCAGACAAGAGAGCAAGAGAGCGAGCCAGATATGAGAGCAAGCGAGCCAGCCAGATATGAGAGCAAGCGAGCCAGATAAGAGAGCGAGCAAGACAAGAGAGCAAGCGAACTAGCCAGATATGAGAGCAAGCGAGAAAGCCAGATATGAGAGCGAGCAAGCCAGACATGAGAGAAAGCGAGCAAGCCAGATATGAGAGCGAGCGAGCCAGACATGAGAGCAAGCGAGCGAGCCAGATATGAGAGCGAGCGAGCCAGATAAGAGAGCAAGCCAGACAAGAGAGCAAGCGTGCGAGCCAGATAATCTAGCGAGCAAGCCAGATAAGAGAGCGAGCCAGACAAGCGAGCAAGCGAGCGAGCCAGATATGAGAGCAAGCGAGCCAGCCAGATATGAGAGCGAGCGAGCCAGATAAGTGAGCGAGCAAGACAAGAGAGCAAGCGAGCGAGCCAGATACGAGAGCGAGCGAGCCAGATATGAGAGCAAGCGATCCAGCCAGATGTGAGAGCGAGCGAGCCAGATATGCGAGCGAGCCAGACAAGAAAGCAAGCGAGCGAGCCAGATATGAGAGCAAGCGAGCAAGCCAGATATGAGAGCGAGCCAGATAAGAGAGCGAACCAGACAAAAGAGCAAGCAAGCGAGACAGATATGACAGCGAGCAAAACCAGACATGAGAGCAAGCGAGCGAGCCAGATATGTGAGCGAGCGAGCCAGATATGAGAGCGAGCTAGCCAGATTTGCGAGCGAGCGAGCCAGATTTTCGAGCGAACAGGCCAGATAAGAGAGCGAGCCAGACAAGAGAACAAGCGAGCGTGCCAGATATGCTAGCGAGCAAGCCAGATAAGAGAGCGAGCCAGACAAGAGAGCAAGAGAGCGAGCCAGATATGAGAGCAAGCGAGCCAGCCAGATATGAGAGCAAGCGAGCCAGATAAGAGAGCGAGCAAGACAAGAGAGCAAGCGAACTAGCCAGATATGAGAGCAAGCGAGAAAGCCAGATATGAGAGCGAGCAAGCCAGACATGAGAGAAAGCGAGCAAGCCAGATATGAGAGCGAGCGAGCCAGACATGAGAGCAAGCGAGCGAGCCAGATATGAGAGCGAGCGAGCCAGATAAGAGAGCAAGCCAGACAAGAGAGCAAGCGAGCGAGCCAGATATGCTAGCGAGCAAGCCAGATAAGAGAGCGAGCCAGACAAGAGAGCAAGCGAGCGAGCCAGATATCAGAGCAAGCGAGCCAGCCAGATATGAGAGCAAGCGAGCCAGATAAGTGAGCGAGCAAGACAAGAGAGCAAGCGAACTAGCCAGATATGAGAGCAAGCGAGCGAGCCAGATTTGAGAGCGAGTGAGCCAGATATGCGAGGGAGCCAGATAAGAGAGCGAACCAGACAAGAGAGCAAGCGAGCGAGCCAGATATGAGAGCAAGCGAGCAAGCCAGATGTGAGAGAGAGCGAGGCAGATAAGAGAGCGAGCCAGACAATTAAGCAAGCGAGCGAGCCAGATATGAGAGCAAGCGAGCGATCCAGATATGAGAGCGAGCCAGACTTGAGAGCGAGTGAGCCAGATATGAGAGCAAGCGAGCGAGCCAGATATGAGAGCAAGCAAGCCAGCCAGATGTGAGAGCGAGCGAGCCAGATATGCGAGCAAGCCAGATAAGAGAGCGAGCCAGACAAGAGAGCAAACGAGCGAGCCAGATATGAGAGCAAGCGAGCAAGCCAGATGTGAGAGAGAGCGAGGCAGATAAGAGAGCGAGCCAGACAATTAAGCAAACGAGCGAGCCAGATATGAGAGCAAGCGAGCGATCCAGATATGAGAGCGAGCCAGAAATGAGAGCGAGCGAGCCAGATATGAGAGCAAGCGAGTGTGCCAGATATGAGAGCAAGCGAGCCAGCCAGATATGAGAGCGAGCGAGCCAGATAAGAGAGCGAGCAAGACAAGAGAGCAAGCGAACTAGCCAGATATGAGAGCAAGCGAGCGAGCCAGATTTGAGAGCGAGCGAGAAAGATATGCGAGCAAGCCAGATAAGAGAGCGAGTAAGACAAGAGAGCAAGCGAGCGAGCCAGATATGAGAGCAAGCGAGCGAGCCGGATATGAGAGCAAGCGAGCAAGCCAGATATGAGAGCAAGCGAGCGAGCCAGATTTGAGAGCGAGCGAGCCAGATTTGAGAGCGAGCCAGATATGTGAGCGAGCCATAAAAGAGCGAGGCAGACAAGAGAAAAAGCGAGCGAGCCAGATATGAGAGCAAGCTAGCAAGCCAGATATGAGAGCGAGCCAGATAAGAGAGCGAGCCAGACAAGAGAGCAAGCGAGCGAGCCAGATATGAGAGCAAGCGAGCGAGCCAGATATAAGAGCAAGCAAGCCAGCCAGATGTGAGAGCGAGCGAGCCAGATATGCGAGCGAGCCAGATAAGAGAGCGAGCCAGACAAGAGAGCAAGCGATCGAGCCAGATATGAGAGCAAGCGAGCAAGCCAGATATGAGAGCGAGCCAGACAAGAGAGCAGCGAGCGAGCTAGATATGAGAGCAAGCGAGCAAGCCAGATGTGAGAGAGAGCGAGGCAGATAAGAGAGCGAGCCAGACAATTAAGCAAGCGAGCGAGCCAGATATGAGAGCAAGCGAGCGAGCCAGATATGAGAGCAAGTGAGCGAGCCAGAAATGAGAGCAAGCAAGCCAGCCAGAAATGAGAGCAAGCGAGCCAGCCAGATGTGAGAGCGAGCTAGCCAGATATGCGAGCGAGCCAGATAAGAGAGCGAGCCAGACAAGAGAGCAAGCGAGAAAGCCAGATATGAGAGCGAGCGAGCCAGACATGAGAGCAAGCGAGCGAGCCAGATATGAGACCGAGCGAGCCAGATAAGAGAGCAATCCAGACAAGAGAGCAAGCGTGCGAGCCAGATATTCTAGCGAGCAAGCCAGATAAGAGAGCGAGCCAGACAAGAGAGCAAGCGAGCGAGCCAGATATGAGAGCAAGCGAGCAAGCCAGATGTGAGAGAGAGCGAGGCAGATAAGAGAGCGAGCCAGACAATTAAGCAAGCGAGCGAGCCAGATATGAGAGCAAGCGAGCAATCCAGATATGAGAGCGAGCCAGACATGAGAGCGAGCGAGCCAGATATGAGAGCAAGCGAGCGAGCCAGATATGAGAGCAAGCGAGCCAGCCAGATATGAGAGCGAGCGAGCCAGATAAGAGAGCGAGCAAGACAAGAGAGCAAGCGAGCTAGCCAGATATGAGAGCAAGCGAGCCAGCCAGATATGAGAGCGAGCGAGCCAGATAAGAGAGCGAGCCAGACAAGAGAGCAAGCGAGCCAGATATGAGAGCAAGCGAGCAATCCAGATATGAGAGCGAGCCAGACATGAGAGCGAGCGAGCCAGATATGAGAGCAAGCGAGCCAGCCAGATATGAGAGCGAGCGAGCCAGATAAGAGAGCGAGCAAGACAAGAGAGCAAGCGAGCTAGCCAGATATGCGAGCGAGCCAGATAAGAGAGCGAGCCAGACAAGAGTGCAAGCGAGAAAGCCAGATATGAGAGCGAGCAAGCCAGATAAGAGAGCAAGCCAGACAAGAGAGCAAGTGTGCGAGCCAGATAATCTAGCGAGCAAGCCAGATAAGAGAGCGAGCCAGACAAGCGAGCAAGCGAGCGAGCCAGATATGAGAGCAAGCGAGCCAGCCAGATATGAGAGCGAGCGAGCCAGATAAGAGAGCGAGCAAGACAAGAGAGCAAGCGAGCGAGCCAGATACGAGAGCGAGCGAGCCAGATATGAGAGCAAGCGATCCAGCCAGATGTGAGAGCGAGCGAGCCAGATATGCGAGCGAGCCAGACAAGAAAGCAAGCGAGCGAGCCAGATATGAGAGCAAGCGAGCAAGCCAGATATGAGAGCGAGCCAGATAAGAGAGCGAACCAGACAAAAGAGCAAGCAAGCGAGACCGATATGACAGCGAGCAAAACCAGACATGAGAGCAAGCGAGCGAGCCAGATATGTGAGCGAGCGAGCCAGATATGAGAGCGAGCTAGCCAGATTTGCGAGCGAGCGAGCCAGATTTTCGAGCGAACAGGCCAGATAAGAGAGCGAGCCAGACAAGAGAACAAGCGAGCGTGCCAGATATGCTAGCGAGCAAGCCAGATAAGAGAGCGAGCCAGACAAGAGAGCAAGAGAGCGAGCCAGATATGAGAGCAAGCGAGCCAGCCAGATATGAGAGCAAGCGAGCCAGATAAGAGAGCGAGCAAGACAAGAGAGCAAGCGAACTAGCCAGATATGAGAGCAAGCGAGAAAGCCAGATATGAGAGCGAGCAAGCCAGACATGAGAGAAAGCGAGCAAGCCAGATATGAGAGCGAGCGAGCCAGACATGAGAGCAAGCGAGCGAGCCAGATATGAGAGCGAGCGAGCCAGATAAGAGAGCAAGCCAGACAAGAGAGCAAGCGTGCGAGCCAGATAATCTAGCGAGCAAGCCAGATAAGAGAGCGAGCCAGACAAGCGAGCAAGCGAGCGAGCCAGATATGAGAGCAAGCGAGCCAGCCAGATATGAGAGCGAGCGAGCCAGATAAGTGAGCGAGCAAGACAAGAGAGCAAGCGAGCGAGCCAGATACGAGAGCGAGCGAGCCAGATATGAGAGCAAGCGATCCAGCCAGATGTGAGAGCGAGCGAGCCAGATATGCGAGCGAGCCAGACAAGAAAGCAAGCGAGCGAGCCAGATATGAGAGCAAGCGAGCAAGCCAGATATGAGAGCGAGCCAGATAAGAGAGCGAACCAGACAAAAGAGCAAGCAAGCGAGACAGATATGACAGCGAGCAAAACCAGACATGAGAGCAAGCGAGCGAGCCAGATATGTGAGCGAGCGAGCCAGATATGAGAGCGAGCTAGCCAGATTTGCGAGCGAGCGAGCCAGATTTTCGAGCGAACAGGCCAGATAAGAGAGCGAGCCAGACAAGAGAACAAGCGAGCGTGCCAGATATGCTAGCGAGCAAGCCAGATAAGAGAGCGAGCCAGACAAGAGAGCAAGAGAGCGAGCCAGATATGAGAGCAAGCGAGCCAGCCAGATATGAGAGCAAGCGAGCCAGATAAGAGAGCGAGCAAGACAAGAGAGCAAGCGAACTAGCCAGATATGAGAGCAAGCGAGAAAGCCAGATATGAGAGCGAGCAAGCCAGACATGAGAGAAAGCGAGCAAGCCAGATATGAGAGCGAGCGAGCCAGACATGAGAGCAAGCGAGCGAGCCAGATATGAGAGCGAGCGAGCCAGATAAGAGAGCAAGCCAGACAAGAGAGCAAGCGAGCGAGCCAGATATGCTAGCGAGCAAGCCAGATAAGAGAGCGAGCCAGACAAGAGAGCAAGCGAGCGAGCCAGATATCAGAGCAAGCGAGCCAGCCAGATATGAGAGCAAGCGAGCCAGATAAGTGAGCGAGCAAGACAAGAGAGCAAGCGAACTAGCCAGATATGAGAGCAAGCGAGCGAGCCAGATTTGAGAGCGAGTGAGCCAGATATGCGAGGGAGCCAGATAAGAGAGCGAACCAGACAAGAGAGCAAGCGAGCGAGCCAGATATGAGAGCAAGCGAGCAAGCCAGATGTGAGAGAGAGCGAGGCAGATAAGAGAGCGAGCCAGACAATTAAGCAAGCGAGCGAGCCAGATATGAGAGCAAGCGAGCGATCCAGATATGAGAGCGAGCCAGACTTGAGAGCGAGTGAGCCAGATATGAGAGCAAGCGAGCGAGCCAGATATGAGAGCAAGCAAGCCAGCCAGATGTGAGAGCGAGCGAGCCAGATATGCGAGCAAGCCAGATAAGAGAGCGAGCCAGACAAGAGAGCAAACGAGCGAGCCAGATATGAGAGCAAGCGAGCAAGCCAGATGTGAGAGAGAGCGAGGCAGATAAGAGAGCGAGCCAGACAATTAAGCAAACGAGCGAGCCAGATATGAGAGCAAGCGAGCGATCCAGATATGAGAGCGAGCCAGAAATGAGAGCGAGCGAGCCAGATATGAGAGCAAGCGAGTGTGCCAGATATGAGAGCAAGCGAGCCAGCCAGATATGAGAGCGAGCGAGCCAGATAAGAGAGCGAGCAAGACAAGAGAGCAAGCGAGCGAGCCAGATATGCGAGCGAGCCAGACAAGAGAGCAAGCGAGAGAGCCAGATATGAGAGCAAGCGAGCGAGCCAGATATGAGAGCAAGCGAGCGAGCCAGAAATGAGAGCAAGTGAGCCAGCCAGATATGAGAGCTAGCCAGATAAGAGAGCGAGCCAGACAAGAGAGCAAGCGAGCGAGCCAGATATGAGAGCAAGCGAGCCAGCTAGATGTGAGAGCGAGCGAGCCAGATATGCGAGCGAGCCAGATAAGAGAGCGAACTAGATGTGAGAGCGAGCGAGCCAGATATGAGAGCAAGCGAGCGAGCCAGATATTAGAGCAAGCAAGCCAGCCAGATGTGAGAGCGAGCGAGCAAGATATGCGAGCGAGCCAGACAAGAGAGCAAGCCAGCGAGCCAGATATGAGAGCAAGCGAGCAAGCCAGATATGAGAGCAAGCCAGATAAGAGAGCGAACCAGACAAGAGAGCAAGCGAGAAAGCCAGATATGAGAGTGAGCGAGCCAGACATGAGAGCAAGCGAGCGAGCCAGATAAGAGAGCCAGCGAGCCAGATAAGAGAGCAAGCCAGACAAGAGAGCAAGCGAGCGAGCCAGATATGAGAGCAAGCGAGCAAGCCAGATGTGAGAGCGAGACAGAAAAGAGAGCAAGTCAGACAAGAGAGCAAGCGAGCGAGCCAGATATGCTAGCGAGCAAGCCAGATAAGAGAGCGAGCCAGACAAGAGAGCAAGCGAGCGAGCCAGATATGAGAGCAAGCGAGCAATCCAGATATGAGAGCGAGCCAGATAAGAGAGCGAACCAGACAAGAGAGCAAGCGAGAAAGTCAGATATGAGAGCGAGCGAGCCAGACATGAGAGCAAGCGAGCGAGCAAGATATGAGAGCGAGCGAGCCAGATAAGAGAGCAAGCCAGACAAGAGAGCAAGTGAGCGAGCTAGATATGCTAGCGAGCAAGCCAGATAAGAGAGCGAGCCTGACAAGAGAGCAAGCGAGCGAGCCAGATGTGCGAGCAAGCCAGATGTGAGAGTGAGACAGATAAGAGAGCAAGCCAGACAAGAGAGCAAGCGAGCGAGCCAGATATGCTAGCGAGCAAGCCAGACAAGAGAGCAAGTGAGCGAGCCAGATATGAGAGCAAGCGAGCGAGCCGGATATGAGAGCAAGCGAGCAAGCCAGATATGAGAGCAAGCGAGCCAAATTTGAGAGCGAGCGAGCCAGATATGTGAGCGAGTCATAAAAGAGAGCGAGACAGACAAGAGAGAAAGCGAGCGAGCCAGATATGAGAGCAAGCTAGCAAGCCAGATATGAGAGCGAGCCAGATAAGAGAGCGAGCCAAACAAGAGAGCAAGCGAGCGAGCCAGATAAGAGAGCGAGCAAGCGAGCCAGCTCGATGTGAGAGCGAGCGAGCCAGATATGCGAGCGAGCCAGATAAGAGAGCGAGCCAGACAAGAGAGCAAGCGAGCGAGCCAGATATGAGAGAGAGCGAGGCAGATAAGAGAGCGAGACAGACAATTAAGCAAGCGAGCAAGCCAGATATGAGAGCAAGCGAGAGATCCAGATATGAGAGCGAGCCAGACATGAGAGCGAGCGAGCCAGATATGAGAGCAAGCGAGCCAGATATGAGAGCAAGCGAGCCAGCCAGATATGAGAGCGAGCGAGCCAGATAAGAGAGCGAGCAAGACAAGAGAGCAAGCGAACGAGCCAGATATGAGAGCAAGCGAGCGAGCCAGATATGAGAGCAAGCGAGCGAGCCAGAAATGAGTGCAAGCGAGCCAGCCAGAAATGAGAGCAAGCGAGCCAGCCAGATGTGAGAGCGAGCTAGCCAGATATGCGAGCGAGCCAGATAAGAGAGCGAGCCAGACAAGAGAGCAAGCGAGAAAGCCAGATATGAGAGCGAGCAAGCCAGACATGAGAGCAAGCGAGCGAGCCAGATATGAGAGCGAGCAAGCCAGATAAGAGAGCAAGCCAGACAAGAGAGCAAGCGTGCGAGCCAGATATTCTAGCGAGCAAGCCAGATAAGAGAGCGAGCCAGACAAGAGAGCAAGCGAGCGAGCCAGATATGAGAGCAAGCGAGCCAGCCAGATATGAGAGCGAGCGAGCCAGATAAGAGAGCCAGCAAGACAAGAGAGCAAGCGAATGAGCCAGATATGAGAGCGAGCGAGCCAGATATGAGAGCAAGCGAGGCAGCCAGATGTGAGAGCGAGCGAGCCAGATATGCGAGCGAGCCAGACAAGAAAGCAAGCGAGCGAGCCAGATAAGAGAGCGAACCAGATGTGAGAGCGAGCGAGCCAGATAAGAGAGCAAGCGAGCGAGCCAGATATGAGAGCAAGCAAGCCAGCCAGATGTAAGAGCGAGCGAGCCAGATATGCGAGCGAGCCAGACAAGAGAGCAAGCAAGCGAGCCAGATATGAGAGCGAGCCAGATAAGAGAGCAAACCAGACAAGAGAGCAAGCGAGAAAGCCAGATATGAGAGTGAGCGAGCCAGACATGAGAGCAAGCGAGCGAGCCAGATAAGAGAGCCAGCGAGCCAGATAAGAGAGCAAGCCAGACAAGAGAGCAAGCGAGCGAGCCAGATATGCTAGCGAGCAAGCCAGATAAGAGAGCGAGCCAGACAAGAGAGCAAGCGAGCGAGCCAGATATGAGAGCAAGCGAGCGAGCCAGATATGAGAGCAAGACAGATAAGAGAGCAAGCCAGACAAGAGAGCAAGCGAGCGAGCCAGATATGCTAGCGAGCAAGCCAGATAAGAGAGCGAGCCAGACAAGAGAGCAAGCGAGCGAGCCAGATATAAGAGCAAGTGAGCGAACCAGATGTGAGAGTGAGCGAGCAAGATATGCGAGCGAGCCAGATAAGAGAGCGAGCCAGACAAGAGAGCAGCGAGCGAGCCAGATATGAGAGCAAGCGAGCAAACCAGATGTGAGAGAGAGCGAGGCAGATAAGAGAGCGAGACAGACAATTAAGCAAGCGAGCGAGCCAGATATGAGAGCAAGCGAGCGATCCACATATGAGAGCGAGCCAGACATGAGAGCGAGCAAGCCAGACATGAGAGCGAGCGAGCCAGATATGAGAGCAAGCAAGCGAGCCAGATATGAGAGCAAGCAAGCCAGCCAGATATGAGAGCGAGAGAGCCAGATAAGAGAGCGAGCAAGACAAGAGAGCAAGCAAGCTAGCCAGATATGAGAGCAAGCGAGCGAGCCAGATTTGAGAGCAAGCGAGCGAGCCAGATATGAGAGCAAGCGAGCAAGCCAGATATGAGAGCGAGACAGATAAGAGAGCGAACCAGACAAGAGAGCGAGCGAGCCAGATATGAGAGCGAGCGAGCCAGATATGAGAGCAAGTGAGCCAGCCAGATGTGAGAGCGAGCGAGCCAGATATGCGAGTGAGCCAGATAAGAGAGCGAGCCAGACAAGAGAGCAAGCGAGCGAGCCAGATATGAGAGCAAGTGAGCAAGCCAGATATGAGAGCGAGCCAGATAAGAGAGCAAACCAGACAAGAGAGCAAGTGAGAAAGCCAGATATGAGAGCGAGCGAGTCAGACATGAGAGCAATCGAGCGAGCCAGATATGAGAGCAAGCGAGCCAGATATGCGAGCGAGCCAGATAAGAGAGCGAGCCAGACAAGAGAGCAAGCGAGTGAGCCAGATATGAGAGCAAGCGAGCAAGCCAGATATGAGAGTGAGCCAGATAAGAGAGCGAACCAGACAAGAGAGCAAGCGGGAAAGCCAGAAATGAGCGAGCGAGCCAGACATGAGAGCAAGTGAGCGAGCCAGATATGAGAGCGAGCGAGCCAGATAAGAGAGCAAGCCAGAAAAGAGAGCAAGCGAGCGAGCCAGATATAGAGCAAGCGAGCGAGCCAGATGTGAGAGCGAGACAGATAAGAGAGAAAGCCAGACAAGAGAGCAAGCGAGCGAGCCAGATATGCTAGCGAGCAAGCCAGATAAGAGAGCGAGCCAGACAAAAGAGCAAGTGAGCGAGCCAGATATGAGAGCAAGCGACCGAGCCAGATATGACAGGGAGCAAGCAAGATTTGCGAGCGAGCCAGATAAGAGAGCGAGCCAGACAAGAGAGCAGCGAGCGAGCCAGATATAAGAGCAAGCGAGCAAGCCAGCTGTGAGAGAAAGTGAGGCAGATAAGAGAGCGAGACAGACAACTAAGCAAGCGAGCGAGCCAGATATGAGAGCAAGCGAGCGATCCACATATGAGAGCAAGCTAAGCATGAGAGCGAGCGAGCCAAATATGAGAGCAAGCGAGCGAGCCAGATATGAGAGCAAGCGAGCCAGCCAGATATGAGAGCGAGCAAGCCAGATAAGAGAGCGAGCAAGACAAGAGAGCAAGCGAGCTAGCCAGATATGAGAGCAATCGAGCGAGCCAGATTTGAGAGCAAGCGAGTAAGCCAGATATGGGAGCAAGCGAGCAAGCCAGATATGAAAGCGAGACAGATAAGAGAGCGAACCAGACAAGAGAGCAAGCGAGCGAGCCAGATATGAGAGCGAGCGAGCCAGATATGAGAGCAAGCGAGCCAGCCAGATGTGAGAGCGAGCGATTCAGATATGCGAGCGAGCCAGATAAGAGAGCGAGCCAAATAAGAGAGCAAGCGAGCGAGCCAGATATGAGAGCAAGCGAGCAAGCCAGATATGAGAGCGAGCGAGCCAGACATGAGAGCAAGCGAGCGAGCCAGATATGAGAGTGAGCCAGATAAGAGAGCGAACCAGACAAAAGAGCAAGCAAGAAAGCCAGATATGAGAGCGAGCGAGACAGACATGAGAGCAAGTGAGCGAGCCAGATATGAGAGCGAGCGAGCCAGATAAGAGAGCAAGCCAGACAAGAGAGCAAGCGAGCG
This sequence comes from Hyla sarda, assembly GCF_029499605.1. NCBI lineage: Eukaryota > Metazoa > Chordata > Amphibia > Anura > Hylidae > Hyla > Hyla sarda. Next base: position 70,462 of record NW_026610752.1, read on the forward strand.
AGCCAGAAATGCTAGCGAGCAAGCCAGATAAGAGAGCGAGCCAGACAGGAGAGCAAGCGAGCGAGCCAGATACAGAGCAAGCGAGCGAGCCAGATGTGAGAGCGAGACAGATAAGAGAGCAAGCCAGACAAGAGAGCAAGCGAGCGAGCCAGATATGCTAGCGAGCAAGCCAGATAAGAGAGCCAGCCAGACAAGAGAGCAAGCGAGTGAGCCAGATATGAGAGCAAGCGAGCAAGCCAGATGTGAGAGAGAGCGAGGCAAATAAGAGAGCGAGCCAGACAATTAAGCAAGCGAGCGAGCCAGATATGAGAGCAAGCGAGCAATCGAGATATGAGAGCGAGCCAGACATGAGAGCGAGCGAGCCAGATATGAGAGCAAGCGAGCGAGCCAGATATGAGAGCAAGCGAGCCAGCCAGATATGAGAGCGAGCGAGCCAGATAAGAGAGCGAGCAAGACAAGAGAGCAAGCGAGCTAGCCAGATATGAGAGCGAGCCAGACAAGAGAGCAAGTAAGCGAGCCAGATATGAGAGCAAGCGAGCCAGCCAGATATGAGAGCGAGCGAGCCAGATAAGAGAGCGAGCAAGACAAGAGAGCAAGCGAGCGAGCCAGATATGAGAGCAAGAGAGCCAGCCAGATATGAGAGCGAGCAAGCCAGATAAGAGAGCGAGCCAGACAAGAAAGCAAGCGAGCGAGCCAGATATGAGAGCAAGCGAGCAAGCCAGATGTGAGAGAGAGCGAGGCAGATAAGAGAGCGAGCCAGACATTTAAGCAAGCGAGCGAGCCAGATATGAGAGCAAGCGAGCAATCCAGATATGAGAGCGAGCTAGACATGAGAGCGAGCGAGCCAGATATGAGAGCAAGCGAGCGAGCCAGATATGAGAGCAAGCGAGCCAGCCAGATATGAGAGCAAGCAAGCCAGATAAGAGAGCGAGCAAGACAAGAGAGCAAGCGAGCTAGCCAGATATGCGAGCGAGCCAGATAAGAGAGCGAGCCAGACAAGAGAGCAAGCGAGAAAGCCAGATATGAGAGCGAGCGAGCCAGACATGAGAGCAAGCAAGCGAGCCAGATATGAGAGCGAGCGAGCCAGATAAGAGAGCAAGCCAGACAAGAGAGCAAGCGTGCGAGCCAGATATTCTAGCGAGCAAGCCAGATAAGAGAGCGAGCCAGACAAGAGAGCAAGCAAGCGAGCCAGATATGCGAGCGAGCCAGACAAGAGAGCAAGCGAGAGAGCCAGATATGAGAGCAAGCGAGCCAGCCAGATATGAGAGCGAGCGAGCCAGAGAAGAGAGCGAGCAAGAAAAGAGAGCAAGCGAGCGAGCCAGATATGCGAGCGAGCCAGACAAGAGAGCAAGCGAGCGAGCCAGATATGAGAGCAAGCGAGCGAGCCAGATATGAGAGCAAGCGAGCGAGCCAGAAATGAGAGCAAGTGAGCCAGCCAGATATGAGAGCTAGCCAGATAAGAGAGCGAGCCAGACAAGAGAGCAAGCGAGCGAGCCAGATATGAGAGCAAGCGAGCAAGCTAGATGTGAGAGCGAGCGAGCCAGATATGCGAGCGAGCCAGATAAGAGAGCGAACCAGATGTGAGAGCGAGCGAGCCAGATATGAGAGCAAGCGAGCGAGCCAGATATTAGAGCAAGCAAGCCAGCCAGATGTGAGAGCGAGCGAGCCAGATTTTACGAGCGAGCCAGACAAGAGAGCAAGCCAGCGAGCCAGATATGAGAGCAAGCGAGCAAGCCAGATATGAGAGCAAGCCAGATAAGAGAGCGAACCAGACAAGAGAGCAAGCGAGAAAGCCAGATATGAGAGTGAGCGAGCCAGACATGAGAGCAAGCGAGCGAGCCAGATAAGAGAGCCAGCGAGCCAGTTAAGAGAGCAAGCCAGACAAGAGAGCAAGCGAGCTAGCCAGATATGCGAGCGAGCCAGATAAGAGAGCGAGCCAGACAAGAGTGCAAGCGAGAAAGCCAGATATGAGAGCGAGCGAGCCAGACATGAGAGCAAGCGAGCGAGCCAGATATGAGAGCGAGCGAGCCAGATAAGAGAGCAAGCCAGACAAGAGAGCAAGCGTGCGAGCCAGATATTCTAGCGAGCAAGCCAGATAAGAGAGCGAGCCAGACAAGCGAGCAAGCGAGCGAGCCAGATATGAGAGCAAGCGAGCCAGCCAGATATGAGAGCGAGCGAGCCAGATAAGAGAGCGAGCAAGACAAGAGAGCAAGCGAGCGAGCCAGATACGAGAGCGAGCGAGCCAGATATGAGAGCAAGCGAGCCAGCCAGATGTGAGAGCGAGCGAGCCAGATATGCGAACGAGCCAGACAAGAAAGCAAGCGAGCGAGCCAGATATGAGAGCAAGCGAGCAAGCCAGATATGAGAGCGAGCCAGATAAGAGAGCGAACCAGACAAGAGAGCAAGCGAGCGAGACAGATATGACAGCGAGCAAAACCAGACATGAGAGCAAGCGAGCGAGCCAGATATGTGAGCAAGCGAGCCAGATATGAGAGCGAGCTAGCCAGATTTGCGAGCGAGCGAGCCAGATTTTCGAGCGAACAGGCCAGATAAGAGAGCGAGCCAGACAAGAGAACAAGCGAGCGAGCCAGATATGCTAGCGAGCAAGCCAGATAAGAGAGCGAGCAAGACAAGAGAGCAAGCGAACTAGCCAGATATGAGAGCAAGCGAGAAAGCCAGATATGAGAGCGAGCGAGCCAGACATGAGAGAAAGCGAGCGAGCCAGATATGAGAGCGAGCGAGCCAGACATGAGAGCAAGCGAGCGAGCCAGATATGAGAGCGAGCGAGCCAAATAAGAGAGCAAGCCAGACAAGAGAGCAAGCGAGCGAGCCAGATATGCTATCGAGCAAGCCAGATAAGAGAGCGAGCCAGATAAGAGAGCAAGCGAGCGAGCCAGATATGAGAGCAAGCGAGCCAGCCAGATATGAGAGCAAGCGAGCCAGATAAGAGAGCGAGCAAGAAAAGAGAGCAAGCGAACTAGCCAGATATGAGAGCAAGCGAGCGAGCCAGATTTGAGAGCGAGCGAGCCAGATATGCGAGGGAGCCAGATAAGAGAGCGAACCAGACAAGAGAGCAAGCGAGCGAGCCAGATATGAGAGCAAGCGAGCAAGCCAGATGTGAGAGAGAGCGAGGCAGATAAGAGAGCGAGCCAGACAATTAAGCAAGCGAGCGAGCCAGATATGAGAGCAAGCGAGCGATCCAGATATGAGAGCGAGCCAGACTTGAGAGCGAGCGAGCCAGATATGAGAGCAAGCGAGCGAGCCAGATATGAGAGCAAGCAAGCCAGCCAGATGTGAGAGCGAGCGAGCCAGATATGCGAGCAAGCCAGATAAGAGAGCGAGCCAGACAAGAGAGCAAGCGAGCGAGCCAGATATGAGAGCAAGCGAGCAAGCCAGATGTGAGAGAGAGCGAGGCAGATAAGAGAGCGAGCCAGACAATTAAGCAAACGAGCGAGCCAGATATGAGAGCAAGCGAGCGATCCAGATATGAGAGCGAGCCAGAAATGAGAGCGAGCGAGCCAGATATGAGAGCAAGCGAGTGTGCCAGATATGAGAGCAAGCGAGCCAGCCAGATATGAGAGCGAGCGAGCCAGATAAGAGAGCGAGCAAGACAAGAGAGCAAGCGAGCAAGCCAGATATGCGAGCGAGCCAGACAAGAGAGCAAGCGAGAGAGCCAGATATAAGAGCAAGCGAGCGAGCCAGATATGAGAGCAAGCGAGCGAGCCAGAAATGAGAGCAAGTGAGCCAGCCAGATATGAGAGCTAGCCAGATAAGAGAGCGAGCCAGACAAGAGAGCAAGCGAGCGAGCCAGATATGAGAGCAAGCGAGCCAGCTAGATGTGAGAGCAAGCGAGCCAGATATGCGAGCGAGCCAGATAAGAGAGCGAACCAGATGTGAGAGCGAGCGAGCCAGATATGAGAGCAAGCGAGCGAGCCAGATATTAGAGGAAGCAAGCCAGCCAGATGTGAGAGCGAGCGAGCCAGATATGCGAGCGAGCCAGACAAGAGAGCAAGCCAGCGAGCCAGATATGAGAGCAAGCGAGCAAGCCAGATATGAGAGCAAGCCAGATAAGAGAGCGAACCAGACAAGAGAGCAAGCGAGAAAGCCAGATATGAGAGTGAGCGAGCCAGACATGAGAGCAAGCGAGCGAGCCAGATAAGAGAGCCAGCGAGCCAGATAAGAGAGCAAGCCAGACAAGAGAGCAAGCGAGCGAGCCAGATATGAGAGCAAGCGAGCAAGCCAGATGTGAGAGCGAGACAGATAAGAGAGCAAGTCAGACAAGAGAGCAAGCGAGCGAGCCAGATATGCTAGCGAGCAAGCCAGATAAGAGAGCGAGCCAGACAAGAGAGCAAGCGAGCGAGCCAGATATGAGAGCAAGCGAGCAATCCAGATATGAGAGCGAGCCAGATAAGAGAGCGAACCAGACAAGAGAGCAAGCGAGAAAGTCAGATATGAGAGCGAGCGAGCCAGACATGAGAGCAAGCGAGCGAGCCAGATATGAGAGCGAGCGAGCCAGATAAGAGAGCAAGCCAGACAAGAGAGCAAGTGAGCGAGCTAGATATGCTAGCGAGCAAGCCAGATAAGAGAGCGAGCCTGACAAGAGAGCAAGCGAGCGAGCCAGATATGCGAGCAAGCGAGCAAGCCAGATGTGAGAGTGAGACAGATAAGAGAGCAAGCCAGACAAGAGAGCAAGCGAGCGAGCCAGATATGCTAGCGAGCAAGCCAGACAAGAGAGCAAGCGAGCGAGCCAGATATGAGAGCAAGCGAGAGAGCCGGATATGAGAGCAAGCGAGGAAGCCAGATATGAGAGCAAGCGAGCCAGATTTGAGAGCGAGCGAGCCAGATATGTGAGCGAGTCATAAAAGAGACCGAGACAGACAAGAGAGAAAGCGAGCGAGCCAGATATGAGAGCAAGCTAGCAAGCCAGATATGAGAGCGAGCCAGATAAGAGAGCGAGCCAGACAAGAGAGCAAGCGAGCGAGCCAGATAAGAGAGCGAGCAAGCGAGCCAGCTCGATGTGAGAGCGAGCGAGCCAGATATGCGAGCGAGCCAGATAAGAGAGCGAGCCAGACAAGAGAGCAAGCGAGCGAGCCAGATATGAGAGAGAGCGAGGCAGATAAGAGAGTGAGACAGACAATTAAGCAAGCGAGCAAGCCAGATATGAGAGCAAGCGAGCGATCCAGATATGAGAGCGAGCCAGACATGAGAGCGAGCGAGCCAGATATGAGAGCAAGCGAGCCAGATATGAGAGCAAGCGAGCCAGCCATATATGAGAGCGAGCGAGCCAGATAAGAGAGCGAGCAAGACAAGAGAGCAAGCGAGCGAGCCAGATATGAGAGCAAGCGAGCGAGCCAGATATGAGAGCAAGCGAGCGAGCCAGAAATGAGTGCAAGCGAGCCAGCCAGAAATGAGAGCAAGCGAGCCAGCCAGATGTGAGAGCGAGCTAGCCAGATATGCGAGCGAGCCAGATAAGAGAGCGAGCCAGACAGGAGAGCAAGCGAGAAAGCCAGATATGAGAGCGAGCGAGCCAGACATGAGAGCAAGCGAGCGAGCCAGATATGAGAGCGAGCAAGCCAGATAAGAGAGCAAGCCAGACAAGAGAGCAAGCGTGCGAGCCAGATATTCTAGCGAGCAAGCCAGATAAGAGAGCGAGCCAGACAAGAGAGCAAGCGAGCGAGCCAGATATGAGAGCAAGCGAGCCAGCCAGATATGAGAGCGAGCGAGCCAGATAAGAGAGCGAGCAAGACAAGAGAGCAAGCGAGCGAGCCAGATATGAGAGCGAGCGAGCCAGATATGAGAGCAAGCGAGGCAGCCAGATGTGAGAGCGAGCGAGCCAGATATGCGAGCGAGCCAGACAAGAAAGCAAGCGAGCGAGCCAGATAAGAGAGCGAACCAGATGTGAGAGCGAGCGAGCCAGATATGAGAGCAAGCGAGCGAGCCAGATATGAGAGCAAGCAAGCCAGCCAGATGTGAGAGCGAGCGAGCCAGATATGCGAGCGAGCCAGACAAGAGAGCAAGCGAGCGAGCCAGATATGAGAGCAAGCGAGCAAGCCAGATATGAGAGCGAGCCAGATAAGAGAGCGAACCAGACAAGAGAGCAAGCGAGAAAGCCAGATATGAGAGTGAGCGAGCCAGACATGAGAGCAAGCGAGCGAGCCAGATAAGAGAGCCAACGAGCCAGATAAGAGAGCAAGCCAGACAAGAGAGCAAGCGAGCGAGCCAGATATGCTAGCGAGCAAGCCAGATAAGAGAGCGAGCCAGACAAGAGAGCAAGCGAGCGAGCCAGATATGAGAGCAAGCGAGCGAGCCAGATATGAGAGCAAGACAGATAAGAGAGCAAGCCAGACAAGAGAGCAAGCGAGCGAGCCAGATATGCTAGCGAGCAAGCCAGATAAGAGAGTGAGCCAGACAAGAGAGCAAGCGAGCGAGCCAGATATAAGAGCAAGCGAGCGAACCAGATGTGAGAGTGAGCGAGCAAGATATGCGAGCGAGCCAGATAAGAGAGCGAGCCAGACAAGAGAGCAGCGAGCGAGCCAGATATGAGAGCAAGCGAGCAAACCAGATGTGAGAGAGAGCGAGGCAGATAAGAGAGCGAGACAGACAATTAAGCAAGCGAGCGAGCCAGATATGAGAGCAAGCGAGCGATCCACATATGAGAGCGAGCCAGACATGAGAGCGAGCGAGCCAGACATGAGAGCGAGCAAGCCAGATATGAGAGCAAGCAAGCGAGCCACACATGAGAGCAAGCAAGCCAGCCAGATATGAGAGCGAGAGAGCCAGATAAGAGAGCGAGCAAGACAAGAGAGCAAGCAAGCTAGCCAGATATGAGAGCAAGCGAGCGAGCCAGATTTGAGAGCAAGCGAGCGAGCCAGATATGAGAGCAAGCGAGCAAGCCAGATATGAGAGCGAGACAGATAAGAGAGCGAACCAGACAAGAGAGCGAGCCAGATATGAGAGCGAGCGAGCCAGATATGAGAGCAAGTGAGCCAGCCAGATGTGAGAGCGAGCGAGCCAGATATGCGAGTGAGCCAGATAAGAGAGCGAGCCAGACAAGAGAGCAAGCGAGCGAGCCAGATATGAGAGCAAGTGAGCAAGCCAGATATGAGAGCGAGCCAGATAAGAGAGCAAACCAGACAAGAGAGCAAGTGAGAAAGCCAGATATGAGAGCGAGCGAGTCAGACATGAGAGCAATCGAACGAGCCAGATATGAGAGCAAGCGAGCCAGATATGCGAGCGAGCCAGATATGAGAGCAAGTGAGCAAGCCAGATATGAGAGCGAGCCAGATAAGAGAGCAAACCAGACAAGAGAGCAAGTGAGAAAGCCAGATATGAGAGCGAGCGAGTCAGACATGAGAGCAATCGAGCGAGCCAGATATGAGAGCAAGCGAGCCAGATATGCGAGCGAGCCAGATAAGAGAGCGAGCCAGACAAGAAAGCAAGCGAGCGAGCCAGATATGAGAGCAAGCGAGCAAGCCAGATATGAGAGTGAGCCAGATAAGAGAGCGAACCAGACAAGAGAGCAAGTGGGAAAACCAGAAATGAGAGCGAGCGAGCCAGACATGAGACCAAGTGAGCCAGCCAGATATGAGAGCGAGCCAGATAAGAGAGCAAGCGAGCGAGCCAGATATGCTAGCGAGCAAGCCAGATAAGAGAGCGAGCCAGACAAGAGAGCAAGCGAGCGAGCCAGATATGAGAGCAAGCGAGCGAGCCAGATATGAGAGCAAGACAGATAAGAGAGCAAGCCAGACAAGAGAGCAAGCGAGCGAGCCAGATATGCTAGCGAGCAAGCCAGATAAGAGAGTGAGCCAGACAAGAGAGCAAGCGAGCGAGCCAGATATAAGAGCAAGCGAGCGAACCAGATGTGAGAGTGAGCGAGCAAGATATGCGAGCGAGCCAGATAAGAGAGCGAGCCAGACAAGAGAGCAGCGAGCGAGCCAGATATGAGAGCAAGCGAGCAAACCAGATGTGAGAGAGAGCGAGGCAGATAAGAGAGCGAGACAGACAATTAAGCAAGCGAGCGAGCCAGATATGAGAGCAAGCGAGCGATCCACATATGAGAGCGAGCCAGACATGAGAGCGAGCGAGCCAGACATGAGAGCGAGCAAGCCAGATATGAGAGCAAGCAAGCGAGCCACACATGAGAGCAAGCAAGCCAGCCAGATATGAGAGCGAGAGAGCCAGATAAGAGAGCGAGCAAGACAAGAGAGCAAGCAAGCTAGCCAGATATGAGAGCAAGCGAGCGAGCCAGATTTGAGAGCAAGCGAGCGAGCCAGATATGAGAGCAAGCGAGCAAGCCAGATATGAGAGCGAGACAGATAAGAGAGCGAACCAGACAAGAGAGCGAGCCAGATATGAGAGCGAGCGAGCCAGATATGAGAGCAAGTGAGCCAGCCAGATGTGAGAGCGAGCGAGCCAGATATGCGAGTGAGCCAGATAAGAGAGCGAGCCAGACAAGAGAGCAAGCGAGCGAGCCAGATATGAGAGCAAGTGAGCAAGCCAGATATGAGAGCGAGCCAGATAAGAGAGCAAACCAGACAAGAGAGCAAGTGAGAAAGCCAGATATGAGAGCGAGCGAGTCAGACATGAGAGCAATCGAACGAGCCAGATATGAGAGCAAGCGAGCCAGATATGCGAGCGAGCCAGATATGAGAGCAAGTGAGCAAGCCAGATATGAGAGCGAGCCAGATAAGAGAGCAAACCAGACAAGAGAGCTAGTGAGAAAGCCAGATATGAGAGCGAGCGAGTCAGACATGAGAGCAATCGAGCGAGCCAGATATGAGAGCAAGCGAGCCAGATATGCGAGCGAGCCAGATAAGAGAGCGAGCCAGACAAGAGAGCAAGCGAGCGAGCCAGATATGAGAGCAAGCGAGCAAGCCAGATATGAGAGTGAGCCAGATAAGAGAGCGAACCAGACAAGAGAGCAAGTGGGAAAACCAGAAATGAGAGCGAGCGAGCCAGACATGAGACCAAGTGAGCGAGCCAGATATGAGAGCGAGCCAGATAAGAGAGCAAGCCAGACAAGAGAGCAAGCGAGCGAGCCAGATATAGAGCAAGCGAGCGAGCCAGATGTGAGAGCGAGACAGATAAGAGAGAAAGCCAGACAAGAGAGCAAGCGAGCGAGCCAGATATGCTAGCGAGCAAGCCAGATAAGAGAGCGAGCCAGACAAAAGAGCAAGTGAGCGAGCCAGATATGAGAGCAAGCGACCGAGCCAGATATGACAGCGAGCAAGCAAGATATGCGAGCGAGCCAGATAAGAGAGCGAGCCAGACAAGAGAGCAGCGAGCGAGCCAGATATAAGAGCAAGCGAGCAAGCCAGATGTGAGAGAAAGTGAGGCAGATAAGAGAGCGAGACAGACAACTAAGCAAGCGAGCGAGCCAGATATGAGAGCAAGCGAGCGATACAGATATGAGAGCAAGCTAGACATGAGAGCGAGCGAGCCAAATATGAGAGCAAGCGAGCGAGCCAGATATGAGAGCAAGCGAGCCAGCCAGATATGAGAGCGAGCAAGCCAGATAAGAGAGCGAGCAAGACAAGAGAGCAAGCGAGCTAGCCAGATATGAGAGCAATCGAGCGAGCCAGATTTGAGAGCAAGCGAGTAAGCCAGATATGGGAGCAAGCGAGCAAGCCAGATATGAAAGCGAGACAGATAAGAGAGCGAACCAGACAAGAGAGCAAGCGAGCGAGCCAGATATGAGAGCGAGCGAGCCAGATATGAGAGCAAGCGAGCCAGCCAGATGTGAGAGCGAGCGATTCAGATATGCGAGCGAGCCAGATAAGAGAGCGAGCCAAATAAGAGCAAGCGAGCGAGCCAGATATGAGAGCAAGCGAGCAAGCCAGATATGAGAGCGAGCGAGCCAGACATGAGAGCAAGCGAGCGAGCCAGATATGAGAGTGAGCCAGATAAGAGAGTGAACCAGACAAAAGAGCAAGCAAGAAAGCCAGATATGAGAGCGAGCGAGACAGACATGAGAGCAAGTGAGCGAGCCAGAAATGCTAGCGAGCTAACCAGATAAGAGAGCGAGCCAGACTGGAGAGCAAGCGAGCGAGCCAGATACAGAGCAAGCGAGCGAGCCAGATGTGAGAGCGAGACAGATAAGAGAGCAAGCCAGACAAGAGAGCAAGCGAGCGAGCCAGAAATGCTAGCGAGCAAGCCAGATAAGAGAGCGAGCCAGACAGGAGAGCAAGCGAGCGAGCCAGATACAGAGCAAGCGAGCGAGCCAGATGTGAGAGCGAGACAGATAAGAGAGCAAGCCAGACAAGAGAGCAAGCGAGAGAGCCAGATATGCTAGCGAGCAAGCCAGATAAGAGAGCCAGCCAGACAAGAGAGCAAGCGAGTGAGCCAGATATGAGAGCAAGCGAGCAAGCCAGATGTGAGAGAGAGCGAGGCAGATAAGAGAGCGAGCCAGACAATTAAGCTAGCGAGCGAGCCAGATATGAGAGCAAGCGAGCAATCCAGATATGAGAGCGAGCCAGACATGAGAGCGAGCAAGCCAGATATGAGAGCAAGCGAGCGAGCCAGATATGAGAGCAAGCGAGCCAGCCAGATATGAGAGCGAGCGAGCCAGATAAGAGAGCGAGCAAGACAAGAGAGCAAGCGAGCTAGCCAGATATGAGAGTGAGCCAGACAAGAGAGCAAGTAAGCGAGCCAGATATGAGAGCAAGCGAGCCAGCCAGATATGAGAGCGAGCGAGCCAGATAAGAGAGCGAGCAAGACAAGAGAGCAAGCGAGCGAGCCAGATATGAGAGCAAGAGAGCCAGCCAGATATGAGAGCGAGCAAGCCAGATAAGAGAGCGAGCCAGACAAGAGAGCAAGCGAGCGAGCCAGATATGAGAGCAAGCGAGCAAGCCAGATGTGAGAGAGAGCGAGGCAGATAAGAGAGCGAGCCAGACAATTAAGCAAGCGAGCCAGATATGTGAGCAAGCGAGCAATCCAGATATGAGAGCGAGCTAGACATGAGAGCGAGCGAGCCAGATATGAGAGCAAGCGAGCGAGCCAGATATGAGAGCAAGCGAGCCAGCCAGATATGAGAGCAAGCAAGCCAGATAAGAGAGCGAGCAAGACAAGAGAGCAAGCGAGCTAGCCAGATATGCGAGCGAGCCAGATAAGAGAGCGAGCCAGACAAGAGAGCAAGCGAGAAAGCCAGATATGAGAGCGAGCGAGCCAGACATGAGAGCAAGCGAGCGAGCCAGATATGAGAGCGAGCGAGCCAGATAAGAGAGCAAGCCAGACAAGAGAGCAAGCGTGCGAGCCAGATATTCTAGCGAGCAAGCCAGATAAGAGAGCGAGCCAGACAAGAGAGCAAGCAAGCGAGCCAGATATGCGAGCGAGCCAGACAAGAGAGCAAGCGAGAGAGCCAGATATGAGAGCAAGCGAGCCAGCCAGATATGAGAGCGAGCGAGCCAGATAAGAGAGCGAGCAAGACAAGAGAGCAAGCGAGCGAGCCAGATATGCGAGCGAGCCAGACAAGAGAGCAAGCGAGAGAGCCAGATATGAGAGCAAGCGAGCGAGCCAGATATGAGAGCAAGCGAGCGAGCCAGAAATGAGAGCAAGTGAGCCAGCCAGATATGAGAGCTAGCCAGATAAGAGAGCGAGCCAGACAAGAGAGCAAGCGAGCAAGCCAGAAATGAGAGCAAGCGAGCAAGCTAGATGTGAGAGCGAGCGAGCCAGAGATGCGAGCGAGCCAGATAAGAGAGCGAACCAGATGTGAGAGCGAGCGAGCCAGATATGAGAGCAAGCGAGCGAGCCAGATATTAGAGCAAGCAAGCCAGCCAGATGTGAGAGCGAGCGAGCCAGATATGCGAGCGAGCCAGACAAGAGAGCAAGCCAGCGAGCCAGATATGAGAGCAAGCGAGCAAGCCAGATATGAGTGCAAGCCAGATAAGAGAGCGAACCAGACAAGAGATCAAGAGAGAAAGCCAGATATGAGAGTGAGCGAGCCAGACATGAGAGCAAGCGAGCGAGCCAGATAAGAGAGCCAGCGAGCCAGATAAGAGAGCAAGCCAGACAAGAGAGCAAGCGAGCGAGCCAGATATGAGAGCAAGCGAGCAAGCCAGATGTGAGAGCGAGACAGATAAGAGAGCAAGTCAGACAAGAGAGCAAGCGAGCGAGCCAGATATGCTAGCGAGCAAGCCAGATAAGAGAGCGAGCCAGACAAGAGATCAAGCGAGCGAGCCAGATATGAGAGCAAGCGAGCAATCCAGATATGAGAGCGAGCCAGATAAGAGAGCGAACCAGACAAGAGAGCAAGCGAGAAAGTCAGATATGAGAGCGAGCGAGCCAGACATGAGAGCAAGCGAGCGAGCCAGATATGAGAGCGAGCGAGCCAGATAAGAGAGCAAGCCAGACAAGAGAGCAAGTGAGCGAGCCAGATATGCTAGCGAGCAAGCCAGATAAGAGAGCGAGCCAGACAAGAGAGCAAGCGAGCGAGCCAGATATGAGAGCAAGCGAGCAAGCCAGATGTGAGAGCGAGACAGATAAGAGAGCAAGCCAGACAAGAGAGCAAGCGAGCGAGCCAGATATGCTAACGAGCAAGCCAGACAAGAGAGCAAGCGAGCGAGCCAGATATGAGAGCAAGCGAGCGAGCCGGATATGAGAGCAAGCGAGCAAGCCAGATATGAGAGCGAGCCATAAAAGAGAGCGAGACAGACAAGAGAGAAAACGAGCGAGCCAGATATGAGAGCAAGCTAGCAAGCCAGATATGAGAGCGAGCCAGATAAGAGAGCGAGCCAGACAAGAGAGCAAGCGAGCGAGCCAGATAAGAGAGCGAGCAAGCGAGCCAGCTGGATGTGAGAGCGAGTGAGCCAGATATGCGAGCGAGCCAGATAAGAGAGCGAGCCAGACAAGAGAGCAAGCGAGTGAGCCAGATATGAGAGCAAGCGAGCAAGCCAGATATGAGAGCGAGCCAGACAAGAGAGCAGCGAGCGAGCCAGATAAGAGAGAGAGCGAGGCAGATAAGAGAGCGAGACAGACAATTAACCCCTTAAGGACCGGAGGTTTTTCCGTTTTTGCATTTTCGTTTTTTGCTCCTTACCTTTAAAAAATCATAACTCTTTCAAATTTACACCTAAAAATCCATATGATGGCTTATTTTTTGCGCCACCAATTCTACTTTGTAATGACGTCAGTCATTTTGCCCAAAAATCTATGGTGAAGCGGGAAAAAAAATCATTGTGCGACAAAATTTAAAAAAAAACGCTGTTTTGTAACTTTTGGGGGCTTCCGTTTCTACGTAGTACATTTTTCGGTACAAATGACACCTGATATGTATTCTGTAGGTCCATACGATTAAAATGATACCCTACTTATATAGGTTTGATTTTGTCGGACTTCTGGAAAAAATCATAACTACATGCAGGAAAATTAATACGTTTAAAATTGTCATCTTCTGACCCCTATAACTTTTTTATTTTTCCGTGTATGGGGCGGTATGAGGGCTCATTTTTTGCGCCGTGATCTGAAGTTTTTAACGGTACCATTTTTGCATTGATAGGACTTATTGATCGCTTTTTATTCATTTTTTCATGATATAAAAAGTGACCAAAAATGCACTATTTTGGACTTTGGAATTTTTTTGCGCGCACGCCATTGACCGTGCGGTTTAATTAACGATATATTTTTATAATTCGGACATTTCCGCACACGGCGATACCATTTATGTTTATTTTTATTTTTATTTACACTGTGTTTTTTCTTTTATGGGAAAAGGGGGGTGATTCAAACTTTTAATAGGGAAGGGGTTAAATGATGTTTATTCACTTTTTTTTTGCACTTTTTTTTTGCAGTGTTATAGGTCCCATAGGTACCTATAACACTGCACACACTGATCTTTTACATTGATCACTGGTTTCTCATAAGAAACTAGTGATCGATGATTCTGCCGCATGACTGCTCATGCCTGGATCTCAGGCACTGAGCTGTCATTCGGCGATCGGACAGCGAGGAGGCAGGTAGGGGCCCTCCCGCTGTCCTGTCAGCTGTTCGGGATGCCGCGATTTCACCGCGGCTATCCCGAACAGCCCACTGAGCTAGCCGGCATGCTTTCGGTTTCACTTTAGACGCGGCGTTCAACTTTGAACGCCGCGTCTAAAGGGTTAATAGCGCGCGGCACAGCGATCAATGCCGCGCGCTATTAGCCACGGGTCCCGGCCGTTGTTAGAGGCCGGGCCCCAACCGCTATGACGCGGGGCCACGCCGTGGCCCCGTGTTATAGATCGGGAGTGGACACATGACGTTCCAGTACGTCATGTGTCCTTAAGGGGTTAAGCAAGCGAGCAAGCCAGATATGAGAGCAAGCGAGCGATCCAGATATGAGAGCGAGCCAGACATGAGAGCGAGCGAGCCAGATATGAGAGCAAGCGAGCCAGATATGAGAGCAAGCGAGCCAGCCAGATATGAGAGCGAGCGAGCTAGATAAGAGAGCGAGCAAGACAAGAGAGCAAGCGAACTAGCCAGATATGAGAGCAAGCGAGTGAGCCAGATATGAGAGCAAGCGAGCGAGCCAGAAATGAGTGCAAGCGAGCCAGCCAGAAATGAGAGCAAGCGAGCCAGCCAGATGTGAGAGCGAGCTAGCCAGATATGCGAGCGAGCCAGATAAGAGAGCGAGCCAGACAAGAGAGCAAGCGAGAAAGCCAGATATGAGAGCGAGCGAGCCACACATGAGAGCAAGCGAGCGAGCCAGATATGAGAGCGAGCAAGCCAGATAAGAGAGCAAGCCAGACAAGAGAGCAAGCGTGCGAGCCAGATATTCTAGCGAGCAAGCCAGATAAGAGAGCGAGCCAGACAAGAGAGCAAGCGAGCCAGCCAGATATGAGAGCGAACGAGCCAAATAAGAGAGCGAGCAAGACAAGAGAGCAAGCGGGCGAGCCAGATATGAGAGCGAGCGAGCCAGATATGAGAGCAAGCGAGCCAGACAGATGTGAGAGCGAGCGAGCCAGATATGCGAGCGAGCCAGACAAGAGAGCAAGCGAGCCAGATATGAGAGCAAGCGAGCAAGCCAGATATGAGAGCGAGCCAGATAAGAGAGCGAACCAGACAAGAGAGCAAGCGAGAAAGCCAGATATGAGAGTGAGCGAGCCAGACATGAGAGCAAGCGAGCGAGCCAGATAAGAGAGCCAGCGAGCCAGATAAGAGAGCAAGCCAGACGAGAGAGCAAGCGAGCGAGCCAGATATGCTAGCGAGCAAGCCAGATAAGAGAGCGAGCCAGACAAGAGAGCAAGCGAGCGAGCCAGATATGAGAGCAAGCGAGCGAGCCAGATGTGAGAGCGAGACAGATAAAAGAGCAAGCCAGACAAGAGAGCAAGTGAGCGAGCCAGATATAAGAGCAAGCGAGCGAACCAGATGTGAGAGTGAGCGAGCAAGATATGCGAGCGAGCCAGATAAGAGAGCGAGCCAGACAAGAGAGCAGCGAGCGATCCAGATATGAGAGCAAGCGAGCAATCCAGATGTGAGAGAGAGCGAGGCAGATAAGAGAGCGAGACAGACAATTAAGCAAGCGAGCGAGCCAGATATGAGAGCAAGCGAGCGATCCAGATATGAGAGCGAGCCAGACATGAGAGCGAGCGAGCCAGACATGAGAGCGAGCGAGCCAGATATGAGAGCAAGCGAGCGAGCCAGATATGAGAGCAAGCCAGCCAGATATGAGAGCGAGAGAGCCAGATAAGAGAGCGAGCAAGACAAGAGAGCAAGCAAGCTAGCCAGATATGAGAGCAAGCGAGCGAGCCAGATTTGAGAGCAAGCGAGCGAGCCAGATATGAGAGCAAGCGAGCAAGCCAGATATGAGAGCGAGACAGATAAGAGAGCGAACCAGACAAGAGAGCAAGCGAGCCAGATATGAGAGCAAGTGAGCCAGCCAGATGTGAGAGCGAGCGAGCCAGATATGCGAGCGAGCCAGATAAGAGAGCGAGCCAGACAAGAGAGCAAGCGAGCGAGCCAGATATGAGAGCAAGCCAGATATGAGAGCGAGCCAGATAAGAGAGCAAACCAGACAAGAGAGCAAGTGAGAAAGCCAGATATGAGATCGAGCGAGTCAGACATGAGAGAAATCGAGCGAGCCAGATATGAGAGCGAGCGAGCCAGATATGCGAGCGAGCAAGCCAGATAAGAGAGCGAGCCAGACAAGAGAGCAAGCGAGCGAGCCAGATATGAGAGCAAGCGAGCAAGCCAGATATGAGAGTGAGCCAGATAAGAGAGCGAACCAGACAAGAGAGCAAGCGGGAAAGCCAGAAATGAGAGCGAGCGAGCCAGACATGAGAGCAAGTGAGCGAGCCAGATATGAGAGCGAGCGAGCCAGATAAGAGAGCAAGCCAGACAAGAGAGCAAGCAAGCGAGCCAGATATGCTAGCGAGCAAGCCAGATAAGAGAGCAAGCGAGCGAGCCAGATATAGAGCAAGCGAGCGAGCCAGATGTGAGAGCGAGACAGATAAGAGAGAAAGCCAGACAAGAGAGCAAGCGAGCGAGCCAGATATAGAGCAAGCGAGCGAGCCAGATGTGAGAGCGAGACAGATAAGAGAGAAAGCCAGACAAGAGAGCAAGCGAGCGAGCCAGATATGCTAGCGAGCAAGCCAGATAAGAGAGCGAGCCAGACAAAAGAGCAAGTGAGCGAGCCAGATATGAGAGCAAGCGAGCGAGCCAGATATGAGAGCGAGCAAGCAAGATATGCGAGCGAGCCAGATAAGAGAGCGAGCCAGACAAGAGAGCAGCGAGCGAGCCAGATATAAGAGCAAGCGAGCAAGCCAGATGTGAGAGAAAGTGAGGCAGATAAGAGAGCGAGACAGACAATTAAGCAAGCGAGCGAGCCAGATATGAGAGCAAGCGAGCGATCCAGATATGAGAGCGAGCCAGACATGAGAGTGAGCGAGCCAGATATGAGAGCAAGCGAGCGAGCCAGATATGAGAGCAAGCGCGCCAGCCAGATATGAGAGCGAGCGAGCCAGATAAGAGAGCGAGCAAGACAAGAGAGCAAGCGAGCTAGCCAGATATGAGAGCAAGCGAGCGAGCCAGACTTGAGAGCAAGCGAGTAAGCCAGATATGAGAGCAAGCGAGCAAGCCAGATATGAAAGCGAGACAGATAAGAGAGCGAACCAGACAAGAGAGCAAGCGAGCGAGCCAGATATGAGAGCGAGCGAGCCAGATATGAGAGCAAGCGAGCCAGCCAGATGTGAGAGCGAGCGAGCCAGATATGCGAGCGAGCCAGATAAGAGAGCGAGCCAGACAAGAGAGCAAGCTAGCGAGCCAGATATGAGAGCAAGCGAGCAAGCCAGATATGAGAGCGAGCGAGCCAGACATGAGAGCAAGCGAGCGCGCCAGATATGAGAGCGAGCGAGCCAAATATGAGAGCAAGCGAGCAAGCCAGATATGAGAGTGAGCCAGATAAGAGAGCGAACCAGACAAAAGAGCAAGCAAGAAAGCCAGATATGAGAGCGAGCGAGACAGACATGAGAGCAAGTGAGCGAGCCAGATATGGGAGCGAGCGAGCCAGATAAGAGAGCAAGCCAGACAAGAGAGCAATCGAGCGAGCCAGAAATGCTAGCGAGCAAGCCAGATAAGAGAGCGAGCCAGACAGGAGAGCAAGCGAGCGAGCCAGATACAGAGCAAGCGAGCGAGCCAGATGTGAGAGCGAGACAGATAAGAGAGCAAGCCAGACAAGAGAGCAAGCGAGCGAGCCAGATATGCTAGCGAGCAAGCCAGATAAGAGAGCCAGCCAGACAAGAGAGCAAGCGAGCAAGCCAGATATGAGAGCAAGCGAGCAAGCCAGATGTGAGAGCGAGACAGATAAGAGAGCAAGCCAGACAAGAGAGCAAGCTAGTGAGCCAGATATGCTAGCGAGCAAGCCAGATAAGAGAGCGAGCCAGACAAGGGAGCAAGCGAGCGAACCAGATATGAGAGCAAGCGAGCGAGCCAGATGTGAGAGCAAGCGAGCAAGATATGCGAGCGAGCCAGATAAGAGAGCGAGCCAGACAAGAGAGCAGCGAGCGAGCCAGATATGAGAGCAAGCGAGCAAGCCAGATGTGAAAGAGAGCGAGGCAGATAAGAGAGCGAGCCAGACAATTAAGAAAGCGAGCAAGCCATATATGAGAGCAAGCGAGCAATCCAGATATGAGAGCAAGCCAGACATGAGAGCGAGCGAGCCAGATATGAGAGCAAGCGAGCCAGCCAGATATGAGAGCAAGCGAGCCAGCCAGATTTGAGAGCGAGCGAGCCAGATATGCCAGCGAGCCAGATAAGAGAGCGAGCCAGACAAGAGAGCAAGCGAGCGAGCCAGATATGAGAGCAAGCGAGCAAGTCAGATATGAGAGCGAGTCAGATAAGAGAGCGAGCAAGACAAGAGAGCAAGCGAACTAGCCAGATATGAGAGCAAGCGAGCGAGCCAGATATGAGAGCAAGCGAGCGAGCCAGAAATGAGTGCAAGCGAGCCAGCCAGAAATGAGAGCAAGCGAGCCAGCCAGATGTGAGAGCGAGCTAGCCAGATATGCGAGCGAGCCAGATAAGAGAGCGAGCCAGACAAGAGAGCAAGCGAGAAAGCCAGATATGAGAGCGAGCGAGCCACACATGAGAGCAAGCGAGCGAGCCAGATATGAGAGCGAGCAAGCCAGATAAGAGAGCAAGCCAGACAAGAGAGCAAGCGTGCGAGCCAGATATTCTAGCGAGCAAGCCAGATAAGAGAGCGAGCCAGACAAGAGAGCAAGCGAGCCAGCCAGATATGAGAGCGAGCGAGCCAGATAAGAGAGGGAGCAAGACAAGAGAGCAAGCGGGCGAGCCAGATATGAGAGCGAGCGAGCCAGATATGAGAGCAAGCGAGCCAGACAGATGTGAGAGCGAGCGAGCCAGATATGCGAGCGAGCCAGACAAGAGAGCAAGCGAGCGAGCCAGATATGAGAGCAAGCGAGCAAGCCAGATATGAGAGCGAGCCAGATAAGAGAGCGAACCAGACAAGAGAGCAAGCGAGAAAGCCAGATATGAGAGTGAGCGAGCCAGACATGAGAGCAAGCGAGCGAGCCAGATAAGAGAGCCAGCGAGCCAGATAAGAGAGCAAGCCAGACAAGAGAGCAAGCGAGCGAGCCAGATATGCTAGCGAGCAAGCCAGATAAGAGAGCGAGCCAGACAAGAGAGCAAGCGAGCGAGCCAGATATGAGAGCAAGCGAGCGAGCCAGATGTGAGAGCGAGACAGATAAGAGAGCAAGCCAGACAAGAGAGCAAGCGAGCGAGCCAGATATAAGAGCAAGCGAGCGAACCAGATGTGAGAGTGAGCGAGCAAGATATGCGAGCGAGCCAGATAAGAGAGCGAGCCAGACAAGAGAGCAGCGAGCGAGCCAGATATGAGAGCAAGCGAGCAAACCAGATGTGAGAGAGAGCGAGGCAGATAAGAGAGCGAGACAGACAATTAAGCAAGCGAGCGAGCCAGATATGAGAGCAAGCGAGCGATCCAGATATGAGAGCGAGCCAGACATGAGAGCGAGCGAGCCAGACATGAGAGCGAGCGAGCCAGATATGAGAGCAAGCGAGCGAGCCAGATATGAGAGCAAGCCAGCCAGATATGAGAGCGAGAGAGCCAGATAAGAGAGCGAGCAAGACAAGAGAGCAAGCAAGCTAGCCAGATATGATAGCAAGCGAGCGAGCCAGATTTAAGAGCAAGCGAGCGAGCCAGATATGAGAGCAAGCGAGCAAGCCAGATATGAGAGCGAGACAGATAAGAGAGCGAACCAGACAAGAGAGCGAGCGAGCCAGATATGAGAGCAAGTGAGCCAGCCAGATGTGAGAGCGAGCGAGCCAGATATGCGAGTGAGCCAGATAAGAGAGCGAGCCAGACAAGAGAGCAAGCGAGCGAGCCAGATATGAGAGCAAGTGAGCAAGCCAGATATGAGAGCGAGCCAGATAAGAGAGCAAACCAGACAAGAGAGCAAGTGAGAAAGCCAGATATGAGATCGAGCGAGTCAGACATGAGAGCAATCGAACGAGCCAGATATGAGAGCAAGCGAGCCAGATATGCGAGCGAGCCAGATATGAGAGCAAGTGAGCAAGCCAGATATGAGAGCGAGCCAGATAAGAGAGCAAACCAGACAAGAGAGCAAGTGAGAAAGCCAGATATGAGAGCGAGCGAGTCAGACATGAGAGCAATCGAGCGAGCCAGATATGAGAGCAAGCGAGCCAGATATGCGAGCGAGCCAGATAAGAGAGCGAGCCAGACAAGAGAGCAAGCGAGCGAGCCAGATATGAGAGCAAGCGAGCAAGCCAGATATGAGAGTGAGCCAGATAAGAGAGCGAACCAGACAAGAGAGCAAGTGGGAAAACCAGAAATGAGAGCGAGCGAGCCAGACATGAGACCAAGTGAGCGAGCCAGATATGAGAGCGAGCCAGATAAGAGAGCAAGCGAGCGAGCCAGATATGCTAGCGAGCAAGCCAGATAAGAGAGCGAGCCAGACAAGAGAGCAAGCGAGCGAGCCAGATATGAGAGCAAGCGAGCGAGCCAGATATGAGAGCAAGACAGATAAGAGAGCAAGCCAGACAAGAGAGCAAGCGAGCGAGCCAGATATGCTAGCGAGCAAGCCAGATAAGAGAGTGAGCCAGACAAGAGAGCAAGCGAGCGAGCCAGATATAAGAGCAAGCGAGCGAACCAGATGTGAGAGTGAGCGAGCAAGATATGCGAGCGAGCCAGATAAGAGAGCGAGCCAGACAAGAGAGCAGCGAGCGAGCCAGATATGAGAGCAAGCGAGCAAACCAGATGTGAGAGAGAGCGAGGCAGATAAGAGAGCGAGACAGACAATTAAGCAAGCGAGCGAGCCAGATATGAGAGCAAGCGAGCGATCCACATATGAGAGCGAGCCAGACATGAGAGCGAGCGAGCCAGACATGAGAGCGAGCAAGCCAGATATGAGAGCAAGCAAGCGAGCCACACATGAGAGCAAGCAAGCCAGCCAGATATGAGAGCGAGAGAGCCAGATAAGAGAGCGAGCAAGACAAGAGAGCAAGCAAGCTAGCCAGATATGAGAGCAAGCGAGCGAGCCAGATTTGAGAGCAAGCGAGCGAGCCAGATATGAGAGCAAGCGAGCAAGCCAGATATGAGAGCGAGACAGATAAGAGAGCGAACCAGACAAGAGAGCGAGCCAGATATGAGAGCGAGCGAGCCAGATATGAGAGCAAGTGAGCCAGCCAGATGTGAGAGCGAGCGAGCCAGATATGCGAGTGAGCCAGATAAGAGAGCGAGCCAGACAAGAGAGCAAGCGAGCGAGCCAGATATGAGAGCAAGTGAGCAAGCCAGATATGAGAGCGAGCCAGATAAGAGAGCAAACCAGACAAGAGAGCAAGTGAGAAAGCCAGATATGAGAGCGAGCGAGTCAGACATGAGAGCAATCGAACGAGCCAGATATGAGAGCAAGCGAGCCAGATATGCGAGCGAGCCAGATATGAGAGCAAGTGAGCAAGCCAGATATGAGAGCGAGCCAGATAAGAGAGCAAACCAGACAAGAGAGCAAGTGAGAAAGCCAGATATGAGAGCGAGCGAGTCAGACATGAGAGCAATCGAGCGAGCCAGATATGAGAGCAAGCGAGCCAGATATGCGAGCGAGCCAGATAAGAGAGCGAGCCAGACAAGAGAGCAAGCGAGCGAGCCAGATATGAGAGCAAGCGAGCAAGCCAGATATGAGAGTGAGCCAGATAAGAGAGCGAACCAGACAAGAGAGCAAGTGGGAAAACCAGAAATGAGAGCGAGCGAGCCAGACATGAGACCAAGTGAGCGAGCCAGATATGAGAGCGAGCCAGATAAGAGAGCAAGCCAGACAAGAGAGCAAGCGAGCGAGCCAGATATAGAGCAAGCGAGCGAGCCAGATGTGAGAGCGAGACAGATAAGAGAGAAAGCCAGACAAGAGAGCAAGCGAGCGAGCCAGATATGCTAGCGAGCAAGCCAGATAAGAGAGCGAGCCAGACAAAAGAGCAAGTGAGCGAGCCAGATATGAGAGCAAGCGACCGAGCCAGATATGACAGCGAGCAAGCAAGATATGCGAGCGAGCCAGATAAGAGAGCGAGCCAGACAAGAGAGCAGCGAGCGAGCCAGATATAAGAGCAAGCGAGCAAGCCAGATGTGAGAGAAAGTGAGGCAGATAAGAGAGCGAGACAGACAACTAAGCAAGCGAGCGAGCCAGATATGAGAGCAAGCGAGCGATACAGATATGAGAGCAAGCTAGACATGAGAGCGAGCGAGCCAAATATGAGAGCAAGCGAGCGAGCCAGATATGAGAGCAAGCGAGCCAGCCAGATATGAGAGCGAGCAAGCCAGATAAGAGAGCGAGCAAGACAAGAGAGCAAGCGAGCTAGCCAGATATGAGAGCAATCGAGCGAGCCAGATTTGAGAGCAAGCGAGTAAGCCAGATATGGGAGCAAGCGAGCAAGCCAGATATGAAAGCGAGACAGATAAGAGAGCGAACCAGACAAGAGAGCAAGCGAGCGAGCCAGATATGAGAGCGAGCGAGCCAGATATGAGAGCAAGCGAGCCAGCCAGATGTGAGAGCGAGCGATTCAGATATGCGAGCGAGCCAGATAAGAGAGCGAGCCAAATAAGAGCAAGCGAGCGAGCCAGATATGAGGGCAAGCGAGCAAGCCAGATATGAGAGCGAGCGAGCCAGACATGAGAGCAAGCGAGCGAGCCAGATATGAGAGTGAGCCAGATAAGAGAGTGAACCAGACAAAAGAGCAAGCAAGAAAGCCAGATATGAGAGCGAGCGAGACAGACATGAGAGCAAGTGAGCGAGCCAGAAATGCTAGCGAGCTAACCAGATAAGAGAGCGAGCCAGACAGGAGAGCAAGCGAGCGAGCCAGATACAGAGCAAGCG
Organism: Hyla sarda; assembly: GCF_029499605.1. Taxonomy (NCBI): domain Eukaryota; kingdom Metazoa; phylum Chordata; class Amphibia; order Anura; family Hylidae; genus Hyla; species Hyla sarda. The sequence continues at coordinate 93,285 of NW_026610752.1, forward strand.
AGCGAGCCAGATGTGAGAGCGAGACAGATAAGAGAGCAAGCCAGACAAGAGAGCAAGCGAGCGAGCCAGAAATGCTAGCGAGCAAGCCAGATAAGAGAGCGAGCCAGACAGGAGAGCAAGCGAGCGAGCCAGATACAGAGCAAGCGAGCGAGCCAGATGTGAGAGCGAGACAGATAAGAGAGCAAGCCAGACAAGAGAGCAAGCGAGAGAGCCAGATATGCTAGCGAGCAAGCCAGATAAGAGAGCCAGCCAGACAAGAGAGCAAGCGAGTGAGCCAGATATGAGAGCAAGCGAGCAAGCCAGATGTGAGAGAGAGCGAGGCAGATAAGAGAGCGAGCCAGACAATTAAGCTAGCGAGCGAGCCAGATATGAGAGCAAGCGAGCAATCCAGATATGAGAGCGAGCCAGACATGAGAGCGAGCAAGCCAGATATGAGAGCAAGCGAGCGAGCCAGATATGAGAGCAAGCGAGCCAGCCAGATATGAGAGCGAGCGAGCCAGATAAGAGAGCGAGCAAGACAAGAGAGCAAGCGAGCTAGCCAGATATGAGAGTGAGCCAGACAAGAGAGCAAGTAAGCGAGCCAGATATGAGAGCAAGCGAGCCAGCCAGATATGAGAGCGAGCGAGCCAGATAAGAGAGCGAGCAAGACAAGAGAGCAAGCGAGCGAGCCAGATATGAGAGCAAGAGAGCCAGCCAGATATGAGAGCGAGCAAGCCAGATAAGAGAGCGAGCCAGACAAGAGAGCAAGCGAGCGAGCCAGATATGAGAGCAAGCGAGCAAGCCAGATGTGAGAGAGAGCGAGGCAGATAAGAGAGCGAGCCAGACAATTAAGCAAGCGAGCCAGATATGTGAGCAAGCGAGCAATCCAGATATGAGAGCGAGCTAGACATGAGAGCGAGCGAGCCAGATATGAGAGCAAGCGAGCGAGCCAGATATGAGAGCAAGCGAGCCAGCCAGATATGAGAGCAAGCAAGCCAGATAAGAGAGCGAGCAAGACAAGAGAGCAAGCGAGCTAGCCAGATATGCAAGCGAGCCAGATAAGAGAGCGAGCCAGACAAGAGAGCAAGCGAGAAAGCCAGATATGAGAGCGAGCGAGCCAGACATGAGAGCAAGCGAGCGAGCCAGATATGAGAGCGAGCGAGCCAGATAAGAGAGCAAGCCAGACAAGAGAGCAAGCGTGCGAGCCAGATATTCTAGCGAGCAAGCCAGATAAGAGAGCGAGCCAGACAAGAGAGCAAGCAAGCGAGCCAGATATGCGAGCGAGCCAGACAAGAGAGCAAGCGAGAGAGCCAGATATGAGAGCAAGCGAGCCAGCCAGATATGAGAGCGAGCGAGCCAGATAAGAGAGCGAGCAAGACAAGAGAGCAAGCGAGCGAGCCAGATATGCGAGCGAGCCAGACAAGAGAGCAAGCGAGAGAGCCAGATATGAGAGCAAGCGAGCGAGCCAGATATGAGAGCAAGCGAGCGAGCCAGAAATGAGAGCAAGTGAGCCAGCCAGATATGAGAGCTAGCCAAATAAGAGAGCGAGCCAGACAAGAGAGCAAGCGAGCAAGCCAGAAATGAGAGCAAGCGAGCAAGCTAGATGTGAGAGCGAGCGAGCCAGAGATGCGAGCGAGCCAGATAAGAGAGCGAACCAGATGTGAGAGCGAGCGAGCCAGATATGAGAGCAAGCGAGCGAGCCAGATATTAGAGCAAGCAAGCCAGCCAGATGTGAGAGCGAGCGAGCCAGATATGCGAGCGAGCCAGACAAGAGAGCAAGCCAGCGAGCCAGATATGAGAGCAAGCGAGCAAGCCAGATATGAGTGCAAGCCAGATAAGAGAGCGAACCAGACAAGAGATCAAGAGAGAAAGCCAGATATGAGAGTGAGCGAGCCAGACATGAGAGCAAGCGAGCGAGCCAGATAAGAGAGCCAGCGAGCCAGATAAGAGAGCAAGCCAGACAAGAGAGCAAGCGAGCGAGCCAGATATGAGAGCAAGCGAGCAAGCCAGATGTGAGAGCGAGACAGATAAGAGAGCAAGTCAGACAAGAGAGCAAGCGAGCGAGCCAGATATGCTAGCGAGCAAGCCAGATAAGAGAGCGAGCCAGACAAGAGATCAAGCGAGCGAGCCAGATATGAGAGCAAGCGAGCAATCCAGATATGAGAGCGAGCCAGATAAGAGAGCGAACCAGACAAGAGAGCAAGCGAGAAAGTCAGATATGAGAGCGAGCGAGCCAGACATGAGAGCAAGCGAGCGAGCCAGATATGAGAGCGAGCGAGCCAGATAAGAGAGCAAGCCAGACAAGAGAGCAAGTGAGCGAGCCAGATATGCTAGCGAGCAAGCCAGATAAGAGAGCGAGCCAGACAAGAGAGCAAGCGAGCGAGCCAGATATGAGAGCAAGCGAGCAAGCCAGATGTGAGAGCGAGACAGATAAGAGAGCAAGCCAGACAAGAGAGCAAGCGAGCGAGCCAGATATGCTAGCGAGCAAGCCAGACAAGAGAGCAAGCGAGCGAGCCAGATATGAGAGCAAGCGAGCGAGCCGGATATGAGAGCAAGCGAGCAAGCCAGATATGAGAGCGAGCCATAAAAGAGAGCGAGACAGACAAGAGAGAAAACGAGCGAGCCAGATATGAGAGCAAGCTAGCAAGCCAGATATGAGAGCGAGCCAGATAAGAGAGCGAGCCAGACAAGAGAGCAAGCGAGCGAGCCAGATAAGAGAGCGAGCAAGCGAGCCAGCTGGATGTGAGAGCGAGTGAGCCAGATATGCGAGCGAGCCAGATAAGAGAGCGAGCCAGACAAGAGAGCAAGCGAGTGAGCCAGATATGAGAGCAAGCGAGCAAGCCAGATATGAGAGCGAGCCAGACAAGAGAGCAGCGAGCGAGCCAGATAAGAGAGAGAGCGAGGCAGATAAGAGAGCGAGACAGACAATTAACCCCTTAAGGACCGGAGGTTTTTCCGTTTTTGCATTTTCGTTTTTTGCTCCTTGCCTTTAAAAAATCATAACTCTTTCAAATTTACACCTAAAAATCCATATGATGGCTTATTTTTTGCGCCACCAATTCTACTTTGTAATGACGTCAGTCATTTTGCCCAAAAATCTATGGTGAAGCGGGAAAAAAAATCATTGTGCGACAAAATTTAAAAAAAAACGCTGTTTTGTAACTTTTGGGGGCTTCCGTTTCTACGTAGTACATTTTTCGGTACAAATGACACCTGATATGTATTCTGTAGGTCCATACGATTAAAATGATACCCTACTTATATAGGTTTGATTTTGTCGGACTTCTGGAAAAAATCATAACTACATGCAGGAAAATTAATACGTTTAAAATTGTCATCTTCTGACCCCTATAACTTTTTTATTTTTCCGTGTATGGGGCGGTATGAGGGCTCATTTTTTGCGCCGTGATCTGAAGTTTTTAACGGTACCATTTTTGCATTGATAGGACTTATTGATCGCTTTTTATTCATTTTTTCATGATATAAAAAGTGACCAAAAATGCACTATTTTGGACTTTGGAATTTTTTTGCGCGCACGCCATTGACCGTGCGGTTTAATTAACGATATATTTTTATAATTCGGACATTTCCGCACACGGTGATACCATTTATGTTTATTTTTATTTTTATTTACACTGTGTTTTTTCTTTTATGGGAAAAGGGGGGTGATTCAAACTTTTAATAGGGAAGGGGTTAAATGATGTTTATTCACTTTTTTTTTGCACTTTTTTTTTGCAGTGTTATAGGTCCCATAGGGACCTATAACACTGCACACACTGATCTTTTACATTGATCACTGGTTTCTCATAAGAAACTAGTGATCGATGATTCTGCCGCATGACTGCTCATGCCTGGATCTCAGGCACTGAGCTGTCATTCGGCGATCGGACAGCGAGGAGGCAGGTAGGGGCCCTCCCGCTGTCCTGTCAGCTGTTCGGGATGCCGCGATTTCACCGCGGCTATCCCGAACAGCCCACTGAGCTAGCCGGCATGCTTTCGGTTTCACTTTAGACGCGGCGTTCAACTTTGAACGCCGCGTCTAAAGGGTTAATAGCGCGCGGCACAGCGATCAATGCCGCGCGCTATTAGCCACGGGTCCCGGCCGTTGTTAGAGGCCGGGCCCCAACCGCTATGACGCGGGGCCACGCCGTGGCCCCGCGTTATAGATCGGGAGTGGACACATGACGTTCCAGTACGTCATGTGTCCTTAAGGGGTTAAGCAAGCGAGCAAGCCAGATATGAGAGCAAGCGAGCGATCCAGATATGAGAGCGAGCCAGACATGAGAGCGAGCGAGCCAGATATGAGAGCAAGCGAGCCAGATATGAGAGCAAGCGAGCCAGCCAGATATGAGAGCGAGCGAGCTAGATAAGAGAGCGAGCAAGACAAGAGAGCAAGCGAACTAGCCAGATATGAGAGCAAGCGAGTGAGCCAGATATGAGAGCAAGCGAGCGAGCCAGAAATGAGTGCAAGCGAGCCAGCCAGAAATGAGAGCAAGCGAGCCAGCCAGATGTGAGAGCGAGCTAGCCAGATATGCGAGCGAGCCAGATAAGAGAGCGAGCCAGACAAGAGAGCAAGCGAGAAAGCCAGATATGAGAGCGAGCGAGCCACACATGAGAGCAAGCGAGCGAGCCAGATATGAGAGCGAGCAAGCCAGATAAGAGAGCAAGCCAGACAAGAGAGCAAGCGTGCGAGCCAGATATTCTAGCGAGCAAGCCAGATAAGAGAGCGAGCCAGACAAGAGAGCAAGCGAGCCAGCCAGATATGAGAGCGAACGAGCCAAATAAGAGAGCGAGCAAGACAAGAGAGCAAGCGGGCGAGCCAGATATGAGAGCGAGCGAGCCAGATATGAGAGCAAGCGAGCCAGACAGATGTGAGAGCGAGCGAGCCAGATATGCGAGCGAGCCAGACAAGAGAGCAAGCGAGCCAGATATGAGAGCAAGCGAGCAAGCCAGATATGAGAGCGAGCCAGATAAGAGAGCGAACCAGACAAGAGAGCAAGCGAGAAAGCCAGATATGAGAGTGAGCGAGCCAGACATGAGAGCAAGCGAGCGAGCCAGATAAGAGAGCCAGCGAGCCAGATAAGAGAGCAAGCCAGACGAGAGAGCAAGCGAGCGAGCCAGATATGCTAGCGAGCAAGCCAGATAAGAGAGCGAGCCAGACAAGAGAGCAAGCGAGCGAGCCAGATATGAGAGCAAGCGAGCGAGCCAGATGTGAGAGCGAGACAGATAAAAGAGCAAGCCAGACAAGAGAGCAAGTGAGCGAGCCAGATATAAGAGCAAGCGAGCGAACCAGATGTGAGAGTGAGCGAGCAAGATATGCGAGCGAGCCAGATAAGAGAGCGAGCCAGACAAGAGAGCAGCGAGCGATCCAGATATGAGAGCAAGCGAGCAATCCAGATGTGAGAGAGAGCGAGGCAGATAAGAGAGCGAGACAGACAATTAAGCAAGCGAGCGAGCCAGATATGAGAGCAAGCGAGCGATCCAGATATGAGAGCGAGCCAGACATGAGAGCGAGCGAGCCAGACATGAGAGCGAGCGAGCCAGATATGAGAGCAAGCGAGCGAGCCAGATATGAGAGCAAGCCAGCCAGATATGAGAGCGAGAGAGCCAGATAAGAGAGCGAGCAAGACAAGAGAGCAAGCAAGCTAGCCAGATATGAGAGCAAGCGAGCGAGCCAGATGTGAGAGCGAGACAGATAAAAGAGCAAGCCAGACAAGAGAGCAAGTGAGCGAGCCAGATATAAGAGCAAGCGAGCGAACCAGATGTGAGAGTGAGCGAGCAAGATATGCGAGCGAGCCAGATAAGAGAGCGAGCCAGACAAGAGAGCAGCGAGCGATCCAGATATGAGAGCAAGCGAGCAATCCAGATGTGAGAGAGAGCGAGGCAGATAAGAGAGCGAGACAGACAATTAAGCAAGCGAGCGAGCCAGATATGAGAGCAAGCGAGCGATCCAGATATGAGAGCGAGCCAGACATGAGAGCGAGCGAGCCAGACATGAGAGCGAGCGAGCCAGATATGAGAGCAAGCGAGCGAGCCAGATATGAGAGCAAGCCAGCCAGATATGAGAGCGAGAGAGCCAGATAAGAGAGCGAGCAAGACAAGAGAGCAAGCAAGCTAGCCAGATATGAGAGCAAGCGAGCGAGCCAGATTTGAGAGCAAGCGAGCGAGCCAGATATGAGAGCAAGCGAGCAAGCCAGATATGAGAGCGAGACAGATAAGAGAGCGAACCAGACAAGAGAGCAAGCGAGCCAGATATGAGAGCAAGTGAGCCAGCCAGATGTGAGAGCGAGCGAGCCAGATATGCGAGCGAGCCAGATAAGAGAGCGAGCCAGACAAGAGAGCAAGCGAGCGAGCCAGATATGAGAGCAAGAGAGCAAGCCAGATATGAGAGCGAGCCAGATAAGAGAGCAAACCAGACAAGAGAGCAAGTGAGAAAGCCAGATATGAGATCGAGCGAGTCAGACATGAGAGAAATCGAGCGAGCCAGATATGAGAGCGAGCGAGCCAGATATGCGAGCGAGCAAGCCAGATAAGAGAGCGAGCCAGACAAGAGAGCAAGCGAGCGAGCCAGATATGAGAGCAAGCGAGCAAGCCAGATATGAGAGTGAGCCAGATAAGAGAGCGAACCAGACAAGAGAGCAAGCGGGAAAGCCAGAAATGAGAGCGAGCGAGCCAGACATGAGAGCAAGTGAGCGAGCCAGATATGAGAGCGAGCGAGCCAGATAAGAGAGCAAGCCAGACAAGAGAGCAAGCAAGCGAGCCAGATATGCTAGCGAGCAAGCCAGATAAGAGAGCAAGCGAGCGAGCCAGATATAGAGCAAGCGAGCGAGCCAGATGTGAGAGCGAGACAGATAAGAGAGAAAGCCAGACAAGAGAGCAAGCGAGCGAGCCAGATATAGAGCAAGCGAGCGAGCCAGATGTGAGAGCGAGACAGATAAGAGAGAAAGCCAGACAAGAGAGCAAGCGAGCGAGCCAGATATGCTAGCGAGCAAGCCAGATAAGAGAGCGAGCCAGACAAAAGAGCAAGTGAGCGAGCCAGATATGAGAGCAAGCGAGCGAGCCAGATATGAGAGCGAGCAAGCAAGATATGCGAGCGAGCCAGATAAGAGAGCGAGCCAGACAAGAGAGCAGCGAGCGAGCCAGATATAAGAGCAAGCGAGCAAGCCAGATGTGAGAGAAAGTGAGGCAGATAAGAGAGCGAGACAGACAATTAAGCAAGCGAGCGAGCCAGATATGAGAGCAAGCGAGCGATCCAGATATGAGAGCGAGCCAGACATGAGAGTGAGCGAGCCAGATATGAGAGCAAGCGAGCGAGCCAGATATGAGAGCAAGCGCGCCAGCCAGATATGAGAGCGAGCGAGCCAGATAAGAGAGCGAGCAAGACAAGAGAGCAAGCGAGCTAGCCAGATATGAGAGCAAGCGAGCGAGCCAGACTTGAGAGCAAGCGAGTAAGCCAGATATGAGAGCAAGCGAGCAAGCCAGATATGAAAGCGAGACAGATAAGAGAGCGAACCAGACAAGAGAGCAAGCGAGCGAGCCAGATATGAGAGCGAGCGAGCCAGATATGAGAGCAAGCGAGCCAGCCAGATGTGAGAGCGAGCGAGCCAGATATGCGAGCGAGCCAGATAAGAGAGCGAGCCAGACAAGAGAGCAAGCTAGCGAGCCAGATATGAGAGCAAGCGAGCAAGCCAGATATGAGAGCGAGCGAGCCAGACATGAGAGCAAGCGAGCGCGCCAGATATGAGAGCGAGCGAGCCAAATATGAGAGCAAGCGAGCAAGCCAGATATGAGAGTGAGCCAGATAAGAGAGCGAACCAGACAAAAGAGCAAGCAAGAAAGCCAGATATGAGAGCGAGCGAGACAGACATGAGAGCAAGTGAGCGAGCCAGATATGGGAGCGAGCGAGCCAGATAAGAGAGCAAGCCAGACAAGAGAGCAATCGAGCGAGCCAGAAATGCTAGCGAGCAAGCCAGATAAGAGAGCGAGCCAGACAGGAGAGCAAGCGAGCGAGCCAGATACAGAGCAAGCGAGCGAGCCAGATGTGAGAGCGAGACAGATAAGAGAGCAAGCCAGACAAGAGAGCAAGCGAGCGAGCCAGATATGCTAGCGAGCAAGCCAGATAAGAGAGCCAGCCAGACAAGAGAGCAAGCGAGCAAGCCAGATATGAGAGCAAGCGAGCAAGCCAGATGTGAGAGCGAGACAGATAAGAGAGCAAGCCAGACAAGAGAGCAAGCTAGTGAGCCAGATATGCTAGCGAGCAAGCCAGATAAGAGAGCGAGCCAGACAAGGGAGCAAGCGAGCGAACCAGATATGAGAGCAAGCGAGCGAGCCAGATGTGAGAGCAAGCGAGCAAGATATGCGAGCGAGCCAGATAAGAGAGCGAGCCAGACAAGAGAGCAGCGAGCGAGCCAGATATGAGAGCAAGCGAGCAAGCCAGATGTGAAAGAGAGCGAGGCAGATAAGAGAGCGAGCCAGACAATTAAGAAAGCGAGCAAGCCATATATGAGAGCAAGCGAGCAATCCAGATATGAGAGCAAGCCAGACATGAGAGCGAGCGAGCCAGATATGAGAGCAAGCGAGCCAGCCAGATATGAGAGCAAGCGAGCCAGCCAGATTTGAGAGCGAGCGAGCCAGATATGCCAGCGAGCCAGATAAGAGAGCGAGCCAGACAAGAGAGCAAGCGAGCGAGCCAGATATGAGAGCAACGAGCAAGTCAGATATGAGAGCGAGTCAGATAAGAGAGCGAGCAAGACAAGAGAGCAAGCGAACTAGCCAGATATGAGAGCAAGCGAGCGAGCCAGATATGAGAGCAAGCGAGCGAGCCAGAAATGAGTGCAAGCGAGCCAGCCAGAAATGAGAGCAAGCGAGCCAGCCAGATGTGAGAGCGAGCTAGCCAGATATGCGAGCGAGCCAGATAAGAGAGCGAGCCAGACAACAGAGCAAGCGAGAAAGCCAGATATGAGAGCGAGCGAGCCACACATGAGAGCAAGCGAGCGAGCCAGATATGAGAGCGAGCAAGCCAGATAAGAGAGCAAGCCAGACAAGAGAGCAAGCGTGCGAGCCAGATATTCTAGCGAGCAAGCCAGATAAGAGAGCGAGCCAGACAAGAGAGCAAGCGAGCCAGCCAGATATGAGAGCGAGCGAGCCAGATAAGAGAGGGAGCAAGACAAGAGAGCAAGCGGGCGAGCCAGATATGAGAGCGAGCGAGCCAGATATGAGAGCAAGCGAGCCAGACAGATGTGAGAGCGAGCGAGCCAGATATGCGAGCGAGCCAGACAAGAGAGCAAGCGAGCGAGCCAGATATGAGAGCAAGCGAGCAAGCCAGATATGAGAGCGAGCCAGATAAGAGAGCGAACCAGACAAGAGAGCAAGCGAGAAAGCCAGATATGAGAGTGAGCGAGCCAGACATGAGAGCAAGCGAGCGAGCCAGATAAGAGAGCCAGCGAGCCAGATAAGAGAGCAAGCCAGACAAGAGAGCAAGCGAGCGAGCCAGATATGCTAGCGAGCAAGCCAGATAAGAGAGCGAGCCAGACAAGAGAGCAAGCGAGCGAGCCAGATATGAGAGCAAGCGAGCGAGCCAGATGTGAGAGCGAGACAGATAAGAGAGCAAGCCAGACAAGAGAGCAAGCGAGCGAGCCAGATATAAGAGCAAGCGAGCGAACCAGATGTGAGAGTGAGCGAGCAAGATATGCGAGCGAGCCAGATAAGAGAGCGAGCCAGACAAGAGAGCAGCGAGCGAGCCAGATATGAGAGCAAGCGAGCAAACCAGATGTGAGAGAGAGCGAGGCAGATAAGAGAGCGAGACAGACAATTAAGCAAGCGAGCGAGCCAGATATGAGAGCAAGCGAGCGATCCAGATATGAGAGCGAGCCAGACATGAGAGCGAGCGAGCCAGACATGAGAGCGAGCGAGCCAGATATGAGAGCAAGCGAGCGAGCCAGATATGAGAGCAAGCCAGCCAGATATGAGAGCGAGAGAGCCAGATAAGAGAGCGAGCAAGACAAGAGAGCAAGCAAGCTAGCCAGATATGATAGCAAGCGAGCGAGCCAGATTTAAGAGCAAGCGAGCGAGCCAGATATGAGAGCAAGCGAGCAAGCCAGATATGAGAGCGAGACAGATAAGAGAGCGAACCAGACAAGAGAGCGAGCGAGCCAGATATGAGAGCAAGTGAGCCAGCCAGATGTGAGAGCGAGCGAGCCAGATATGCGAGTGAGCCAGATAAGAGAGCGAGCCAGACAAGAGAGCAAGCGAGCGAGCCAGATATGAGAGCAAGTGAGCAAGCCAGATATGAGAGCGAGCCAGATAAGAGAGCAAACCAGACAAGAGAGCAAGTGAGAAAGCCAGATATGAGATCGAGCGAGTCAGACATGAGAGCAATCGAGCGAGCCAGATATGAGAGCGAGTGAGCCAGATATGCGAGCGAGCAAGCCAGATAAGAGAGCCAGCCAGACAAGAGAGCAAGCGAGCGAGCCAGATATGAGAGCAAGCGAGCAAGCCAGATGTGACAGCGAGACAGATAAGAGAGCAAGCCAGACAAGAGAGCAAGCTAGTGAGCCAGATATGCTAGCGAGAAAGCCAGATAAGAGAGTGAGCCAGACAAGGGAGCAAGCGAGCGAACCAGATATGAGAGCAAGCGAGCGAGCCATATGTGAGAGCAAGCGAGCAAGATATGCGAGCGAGCCAGATAAGAGAGCGAGCCAGACAAGAGAGCAGCGAGCGAGCCAGATATAAGAGCAAGCGAGCAAGCCAGATGTGAAAGAGAGCGAGGCAGATAAGAGAGCGAGCCAGACAATTAAGAAAGCGAGCAAGCCAGATATGAGAGCAAGCGAGCAATCCAGATATGAGAGCAAGCCAGACATGAGAGCGAGCGAGCCAGATATGAGAGCAAGCGAGCGAGCCAGATATGAGAGCAAGCGAGCGAGCCAGATATGAGAGCAAGCGAGCCAGATATGCGAGCGAGCCAGATAAGAGAGCGAGCCAGACAAGAGAGCAAGCGAGCGAGCTATTTATGAGAACAAGCGAGCGAGCCAGATATGAGAGCAAGCGAGCAAGTCAGATATGAGAGCGAGTCAGATAAGAGAGCGAACCAGACAAGAGAGCAAGCGAGCGAGCCAGATATGAGAGCGAGCGAGCCAGATATGAGAGCAATCGAGCCAACCAGATGTTAGAGCGAGTGAGCCAGATATGCGAGCGCGCCAAATAAGAGAGCGAGCCAGACAAGAGAGCAAGCAAGCGAGCCAGATATGAGAGCAAGCGAGCAAGCCAGATTTGAGAGCGAGCCAGATAAGAGAGCGAACCAGACAAGAGAGCAAGTGATAAAGCCAGATATGAGAGCGAGCGAGCCAGACATGAGAGCAAGCGAGCGAGCCAAATATGAGAGCGAGCGAGCCAGACATGAGAGCAAGCGAGCCAGATATGAGAGCGAGCGAGCCAGATAAAAGAGCGAGCCAGACAAGAGAGCAAGCGAGCGAGCCAGATATGAGAGCAAGCGAGCTAGCCAGATATGAGAGCAAGCGAGCAAACCAGATATGAGAGCGAGCGAGCCAGACATGAGAGCGAGCGAGTAAGATATGAGAGCGAGCGAGCCAGACATGAGAGCGAGCGAGTAAGATATGAGAGCGAGCGAGCCAAATATGCGAGCGAGAGAGCCAGATAAGAGAGCGAGCCAGACAAGAGAGCAAGCGAGTGAGCCAGATATGAGAGCGAGCGAGCCAGATATGAGAGCAAGCCAGATAAGAGAGCGAACCAGACAAGAGAGCAAGTGAGAAATCCAGATATGAGAGCGAGCGAGCCAGACATGAGAGCAAGCGAGGGAGCCAGATATGAGAGCGAGCCAGACATGAGAGCAAGCGAGCGAGCCAGATATGAGAGCGAGCGAGACAGATAAGAGAACAAGCGAGCGAGCCAGATATGCTAGCGAGCAAGCCAGATAAGAGAGCGAGCCAGACAAGAGAGCAAGCGAGCGAGCCAGATATGAGAGCAAGCGAGCGAGCCAGATGTGAGAGTGAGACAGATAAGAGAGCAAGTCAGACAAGAGAGCAAGCGAGCCAGATATGATAGCGAGCAAGCCAGATAAGGGAGCGAGCCAGATGTGAGAGCGAGACAGATAAGAGAGCAAGTCAGACAAGAGAGCAAGCGAGCCAGATATGATAGCGAGCAAGCCAGATAAGGGAGCGAGCCAGACAAGAGAGCAAGCGAGCGAGCCAGATATGAGAGCAAGCGAGCCAGATGAGAGAGCGAGCGAGCAAGATATGCGAGCGAGCCAGATAAGAGAGCGAGCCAGACAAGAGAGCAGCGAGCGAGCCAGATATGAGAGCAAGCGAGCAAGCCAGATGTGAGAGAGAGCGAGGCAGATAAGAGAGCGAGCCAGACAATTAAGCAAGCGAGCGAGCCAGACATGAGAGCAAGCGAGCGATCAAGATATGAGAGCGAGCCAGACATGAGAGCGAGCGAGCCAGATATGAGAGCAAGCGAGCGAGCCAGATATGAGAGCAAGCGAGCCAGCCAGATATGAGAGCGAGCGAGCCAGATAAGAGAACGAGCAAGACAAGAGAGCAAGCGAGCTAGCCAGATATGAGAGCGAGCAAGACAAGAGAGCAAGCGAGCTAGCCAGATATGAGAGCAAGCGAGCGAGCCAGATTTAAGAGCTAGCGAGCCAGATATGCGAGTGAGCCAGATAAGAGAGCGAGCCAGACAAGAGAGCAAGCGAGCGAGCCAGATATGAGTGCAAGCGAGCGAGCCAGATATGAGAGCAAGTGAGCAATCCAGATATGAGAGCGAGACAAATAAGAGAGCGAACCAGACAAGAGAGCAAGCGAGAAAGCCAGATATGAGAGCGAGCGAGCGAGCCAGATATGAGAGCGAGCGAGCCAGATAAGAGAGCAAGCCAGACAAGAGAGCAAGCGAGCAAGCCAGATATGATAGCGAGCCAGACAAGAGAGCGAACCAGACAAGAGAGCAAGTGAGAAAGCCAGATATGAGAGCGAGCGAGCCTGATATGAGAGCAAGCGAGCTAGCCAGATATGAGAGCGAGCGAGACAAATAAGAGAACAAGCGAGCGAGCCAGATATGCTAGCGAGCAAGCCAGATAAGAGAGCGAGCCAGACAAGAGAGCAAGCGAGAGAGCCAGATATGAGAGCAAGCGAGCGAGCCAGATGTGAGAGTGAGACAGATAAGAGAGCAAGTCAGACAAGAGAGCAAGCGAGCGAGCCAGATATGATAGCGAGCAAGCCAGATAAGGGAGCGAGCCAGACAAGAGAGCAAGCGAGCGAGCCAGATATGAGAGCAAGCGAGCCAGATGAGAGAGCGAGCGAGCAAGATATGCGAGCGAGCCAGATAAGAGAGCGAGCCAGACAAGAGAGCAGCGAGCGAGCCAGATATGAGAGCAAGCGAGCAAGCCAGATGTGAGAGAGAGCGAGGCAGATAAGAGAGCGAGCCAGACAATTAAGCAAGCGAGCGAGCCAGATATGAGAGCAAGCGAGCGATCCAGATATGAGAGCGAGCCAGACATGAGAGCGAGCGAGCCAGATATGAGAGCAAGCGAGCGAGCCAGATATGAGAGCAAGAGAGCCAGCCAGATATGAGAGCGAGCGAGCCAGATAAGAGAACGAGCAAGACAAGAGAGCAAGCGAGCTAGCCAGAAATGAGAGCGAGCAAGACAAGAGAGCAAGCGAGCTAGCCAGATATGAGAGCAAGCGAGCAAGCCAGATTTAAGAGCGAGCGAGCCAGATATGCGATCGAGCCAGATAAGAGAGCGAGCCAGACAAGAGAGCAAGCGAGCGAGCCAGATATGAGAGCAAGCGAGCAAGCAAGATATGATAGCGAGCCAGACATGAGAGCGAGCGAGCCAGATATGAGAGCAAGCGAGCGAGCCAGATATGAGAGCAAGCGAGCAAGCCAGATGTGAGAGAGAGCGAGGCAGATAAGAGAGCTAGCCAGACAATTAAGCAAGCGAGCGAGCCAGATATGAGAGCAAGCGAGCGATCCAGATATGAGAGCGAGCCAGACATGAGAGCGAGCGAGCCAGATATGAGAGCAAGCGAGCGAGCCTGATATGAGAGCAAGCGAGCCAGCCAGATATGAGAGCGAGCGAGCCAGATAAGAGAACGAGCAAGACAAGAGAGCAAGCGAGCTAGCCAGAAATGAGAGCGAGCAAGACAAGAGAGGAAGCGAGCTAGCCAGATATGAGAGCAAGCGAGCAAGCCAGATTTAAGAGCGAGCGAGCCAGATAAGAGAGCGAACCAGACAAGAGAGCAAGTGAGAAAGCCAGATATGAGAGCTAGCGAGCCTGACATGAGAGCAAGCGAGCTAGCCAGATATGAGAGCGAGCAAGACAAGAGAGCAAGCGAGCTAGCCAGATATGAGAGGAAGCGAGCGAGCCAGATTTAAGAGCGAGCGAGCCAGATATGCGAGTGAGCCAGATATGCGAGTGAGCCAGATAAGAGAGCGAGCCAGACAAGAAAGCAAGCGAGCGAGCCAGATATGAGTGCAAGCGAGCGAGCCAGATATGAGAGCAAGCGAGCAATCCAGATATGAGAGCGAGACAGATAAGAGAGCGAACCAGACAAGAGAGCAAGCGAGAAATCCAGATATGGGAGCGAGAGAGCGAGCCAGATATGAGAGCGAGCGAGCCAGACAAGAGAGCGAGCCAGACAAGAGAGCAAGCGAGCGAGCCAGATATGAGAGCAAGCGAGCAAGCCAGATATGATAGCGAGCCAGATAAGAGAGCGAACCAGACAGGAGAGCAAGCGAGAAAGCCAGATATGAGAGCGAGCGAGCCTGACATGAGAGCAAGCGAGCGAGCCAGATATGAGAGCGAGCGAGCCAGACATGAGAGCAAGCGAGCGAGCCAGATATGAGAGCGAGCGAGCCAGATAAGAGAGCGAGCCAGACAAGAAAGCAAGCGAGCGAGCCAGATATGAGAGCAAGCGAGCGAGCCAGATATGAGAGCAAGCGAGCAAGCCAGATATGAGAGCGAGCGAGCCAGACATGAGAGCGAGCCAGATATGCGACCGAGCGAGCCAGATAAGAGAGCGAGCCAGACAAGAGAGCAAGCGAGCGAGCCAGATATGAGAGCAAGCGAGCGAGCCAGATATGAGAGCAAGCAAGCCAGCCAGATGTGAGAGCGAGTGAGCCAGATATGCGAGCGAGCCAGATAAGAAAGCGAGCCAGACAAGAGAGCAAGCGAACGAGCCAGATATGAGAGCAAGCGAGCAAGCCAGATATGAGAGCGAGCCAGCTAAGAGAGCGAACCAGACAAGAGAGCAAGCGAGAAAGCCAGATATGAGAGCGAGCGAGCCAGACATGAGAGCAAGCGAGCGAGCCAGATATGAGAGCGAGCGAGCCAGAGAAGAGAGCAAGCCATACAAGAGAGCAAGCGAGCCAGATATGCTAGCGAGCAAGCCAGATAAGAGAGCGAGCCAGACAAGAGAGCAAGCGATCGAGCCAGATTTGAGAGCAAGCGAGCGAGCCAGATGTGAGAGCGAGCGGGCAAGATATGCAAGCAAGCCAGATAAGAGAGCGAGCCAGACAAGAGAGCAAGCGAGCGAGCCAGATATGAGAGCAAGCGAGCGAGCCAGATGTAATAGCGAGACAGTTAAGAGAGCAAGCCAGACAAGAGAGCAAGTGAGCGAGCCAGATATGCTAGCGAGCAAGCCAGATGAGAGAGCGAGCCAGACAAGAGAGCAAGCGAGCGAGCCAGATATGAGAGCAAGCGAGCGAGCCAGATGTGAGAGCGAGCGAGCAAGATATGCGAGCGAGCCAGATAAGAGAGCGAGCCAGACAAGAGAGCAGCGAGCGAACCAGATATGAGAGCAAGCGAGCAAGCCAGATGTGAGAGAGAGTGAGGCAGATAAGAGAGCGAGCCAGACAATTAAGCAAGCGAGCGAGCCAGATATGAGAGCAAGCGAGTGATCCAGATATGAGAGCGAGCCAGACATGAGAGCGATCGAGCCAGA
The DNA here is from genome assembly GCF_029499605.1 of Hyla sarda. Lineage (NCBI taxonomy): Eukaryota > Metazoa > Chordata > Amphibia > Anura > Hylidae > Hyla > Hyla sarda. The sequence continues at coordinate 109,220 of NW_026610752.1, forward strand.
TATGAGAGCAAGCGAGCCAGCCAGATATGAGAGCAAGCGAGCCAGCCAGATATGAGAGCGAGCCAGATAAGAGAGCGAGCAAGACAAGAGAGCAAGTGAGCTAGCCAGATATGAGAGCAAGCGAGCGAGCCAGATATGAGAACAAGCGAGCGAGCCAGATTTGAGAGCGAGCGAGCCAGATATGCGAGCGAGCCAGATAAGAGAGCGAGTCAGACAAGAGAGCAAGCGAGCTAGCCAGATATGAGAGCGAGCAAGACAAGAGAGTAAGCGAGCTAGCCAGATATGAGAGCAAGCGAGCCAGCCAGATATGAGAGCAAGCGAGCCAGCCAGATATGAGAGCGAGCCAGATAAGAGAGCGAGCAAGACAAGAGAGCAAGTGAGCTAGCCAGATATGAGAGCAAGCGAGCGAGCCAGATATGAGAGCAAGCGAGCGAGCCAGATTTGAGAGCGAGCGAGCCAGATATGCAAGCGAGCCAGATAAGAGAGCGAGTCAGACAAGAGAGCAAGCGAGCTAGCCAGATATGAGAGCGAGCAAGACAAGAGAGCAAGCGAGCTAGCCAGATATGAGAGCAAGCGAGCCAGCCAGATATGAGAGCGAGCCAGATAAGAGAGCGAGCGAGCGAGCTAGCCAGTTATGAGAGCAAGCGAGCAAGCCAGATGTGAGAACGAGCGAGCAAGATATGCGAGCGAGCCAGACTAGAGAGCAGCGAGCGAGCCAGATATGAGAGCAAGCGAGCAAGCCAGATGTGGTAGAGAGCGAGGCAGATAAGAGAGCGAGCCAGACAATTAAGCAAGCGAGCGAGCCAGATATGAGAGCAAGCAAGCGATCCAGATATGCGAGCGAGACAGACATGAGAGCGAGCGAGCCAGATATGAGAACAAGCGAGCCAGCCAGATATGAGAGCGAGCCAGATAAGAGAGCGAGCGATCTAGCCAGATATGAGAGCAAGCGAGCGAGCCAGATTTGAGAGCGAGCGAGCCAGATATGCGAGTGAACCAGATAAGAGAGCGAGCGAGCCAGCCAGATATGAGAGTGAGCGAGCCAGACATGAGAGGAAGCGAGCGAGCCAGATGTGAGAGCGAGACAGATAAGAAAGCGAGCCAGACAAGAGAGCAGCGAGCGAGCCAGATATGAGAGCAAGCGAGCAAGCCAGATGTGAGAGAGAGCGAGACAGATAAGAGAGCGAGCCAGACAATTAAGTAAGCGAGCAAGCCAGATATGCGAGCAAGCCAGACATGAGAGCGAGCGACCCAGATATGAGAGCAAGCGAGCGAGCCAGATATGAGAGCAAGCGAGCCAGCCAGATATGAGAGCGAGCGAGCCAGATAAGAGAGCGAGCAAGACAAGAGAGCAAGCGAGCTAGCCAGATATGAGAGCAAGCGAGCGAGCCAGATTTCAGAGCGAGCGAGCCAGATATGCGAGTGAACCAGATAAGAGAGCGTGCCAGACAAGAGAGCAAGCGAGCGAGCCAGATATGAGAGCAAGCGAGCGAGACAGATATGAGAGCAAGTGAGCAAGCCAGATATGAGAGCATGCCAGATAAGAGAGCGAACCAGATAAGAGAGCATGCGAGCGAGCCAGATATGAGAGCAAGCGAGCGAGCCAGATGTGAGAGCGAGACAGATAAGAGAGCAAGTCAGACAAGAGAGCAAGCGAGCGAGCCAGATATGATAGTGAGCAAGCCAGATAAGAGAGCGAGCCAGACAAGAGAGCAAACAGGCGAATCAGATATGAGAGCAAGCGAGCGAGCCAGATGTGAGAGCGAGACAGATAAGAGAGCAAGTCAGACAAGAGAGCAAGCAAGCGAGCCAGATATGATAGCGAGCAAGCCAGATAAGGGAGCGAGCCAGACAAGAGAGCAAGCGAGCGAACCAGATATGAGAGCAAGCAAGCGAGCCAGATGTGAGAGCGAGCGAGCAAGATATGCGAGCGAGCCAGATAAGAGAGCGAGCCAGACAAGAGAGCGAGCCAGACAAGAGAGCAGCGAGCGAGCCAGATATGAGAGCAAGCGAGCAAGCCAGATGTGAGAGAGAGCGAGGCAGATAAGAGAGCGAGCCAGACAATTAAGCAAGCGAGCGAGCCAGATATGAGAGCAAGCAAGCGATCCAGATATGAGAGCTAGCCAGATATGAGAGCGAGCGAGCCAGATATGAGAGCAAGCGAGCAAGCCAGATATGAGAGCAAGCGAGCCAGCCAGATATGAGAGTGAGCGAGCCAGATAAGAGAACGAGCAAGACAAGAGAGCAAGCGAGCTAGCCATATATGAGAGCGAGCAAGACAAGAGAGCAAGCGAGCTAGCCAGATATGAGACCAAGCGAGCGAGCCAGATTTAAGAGCGAGCGAGCCAGATATGCGAGTGAGCCAGATAAGAGAGCGAGCCAGACAAGAGAGCATGCGAGCGAGCCAGATATGAGTGCAAGCGAGCGAGCCAGATATGAGAGCAAGCGAGCAATCCAGATATGAGAGCGAGACAGATAAGAGAGCGAACCAGACAAGAGAGCAAGCGAGAAAGCCAGATATGAGAGCGAGCGAGCCAGACATGAGAGCAAGCGAGCGAGCCAGATATGAGAGCGAACGAGCCAAACATGAGAGCAAGCGAGCGAACCAGATATGAGAGCGAGCGAGCCAGATAAGAGAGCGAGCCAGACAAGTGATCAAGCGAGCGAGCCAGATATGAGAGCAAGCGAGCAAGCCAGATATGATAGCGAGCCAGATAAGAGAGCGAACCAGACAAGAGAGCAAGCGAGAAAGCCAGATATGAGAGCAAGCGAGCCAGACATGAGAGCAAGCGAGCGAGCCAGATATGAGAGCGAGCCAGATAAGAGAGCGAGCCAGACAAGAGAGCGAGTCAGACAAGAGAGCAGCGAGCGAGCCAGATATGAGAGCAAGCGAGCAAGCCAGATGTGAGAGAGAGCGAGGCAGATAAGAGAGAGAGCCAGACAATTAAGCAAGCGAGCGAGCCAGATATGAGAGCAAGCGAGCGATCCAGATATGAGAGCGAGCCAGATATGAGAGCGAGCGAGCCAGATATGAGAGCAAGCGAGCAAGCCAGATATGAGAGCAAGCGAGCTAGGCATATATGAGAGCGAGCAAGACAAAAGAGCAAGCGAGCTAGCCAGATATGAGACCAAGCGAGCGAGCCAGATTTAAGAGCGAGCCAGATATGCGAGTGAGCCAGATAAGAGAGCAAGCCAGACAAGAGAGCATGCGAGCGAGCCAGATATGAGTGCAAGCGAGCGAGCCAGATATGAGAGCAAGCGAGCAATCCAGATATGAGAGCGAGACAGATAAGAGAGCGAACCAGACAAGAGAGCAAGCGAGAAAGCCAGATATGAGAGCGAGCGAGCCAGACATGAGAGCAAGCGAGCGAGCCAGATATGAGAGCAAGCGAGCAAGCCAGATATGATAGCGAGCCAGATAAGAGAGCGAACCAGACAAGAGAGCAAGAGAGAAAGCCAGATATGAGAGCAAGCGAGCCAGACATGAGAGCAAGCGAGCGAGCCAGATATGAGAGCAAGCGAGCCAGACATGAGAGCAAGCGAGCTAGCCAGATTTGAGAGCGAGCGAGCCAGATAAGAGAGCAAGCCAGACAAGAAAGCAAGCGAGCAAGCCAGATATGAGAGCAAGCGAGCGAGCCAGATATGAGAGCGAGCGAGCCAGATATGAGAGCAATCGAGCCAACCAGATGTTAGAGCGAGCGAGCCAGATATGCGAGCGAGCCAAATAAGAGAGCGAGCCAGACAAGAGAGCAAGCGAGCGAGCCAGATATGAGAGCAAGCGAGCAAGCCAGATTTGAGAGCGAGCCAGATAAGAGAGCGAACCAGACAAGAGAGCAAGTGATAAAGCCAGATATGAGAGCGAGCGAGCCAGACATGAGAGCAAGCGAGCGAGCCAAATATGAGAGCGAGCGAGCCAGACATGAGAGCAAGCGAGCCAGATATGAGAGCGAGCGAGCCAGATAAAAGAGCGAGCCAGACAAGAGAGCAAGCGAGCGAGCCAGACATGAGAGCAAGCGAGCTAGCCAGATATGAGAGCAAGCGAGCAAGCCAGATATGAGAGCGAGCGAGCCAGACATGAGAGCGAGCGAGTAAGATATGAGAGCGAGCGAGCCAAATATGCGAGCGAGAGAGCCAGATAAGAGAGCGAGCCAGACAAGAGAGCAAGTGAGTGAGCCAGATATGAGAGCGAGCGAGCCAGATATGAGAGCAAGCGAGTGAGCCAGATATGAGAGCAAATGAGCCAGCCAGATGTGAGAGCGATCGAGCCAGATATGTGAGCGAGCCAAATAAGAAAGCGAGCCAGACAAGAGAGCAAGCGAGCAAGCCAGATATGAGAGCAAGCGAGCAAGCCAGAAAGGAGAGCGAGCCAGATAAGAGAGCGAACCAGACAAGAGAGCAAGTGAGAAATCCAGATATGAGAGCGAGCGAGCCAGACATGAGAGCAAGCGAGGGAGCCAGATATGAGAGCGAGCAAGACATGAAAGCAAGCGAGCGAGCCAGATATGAGAGCGAGCGAGACAGATAAGAGAACAAGCAAGCGAGCCAGATATGCTAGCGAGCAAGCCAGATAAGAGAGCGAGCCAGACAAGAGAGCAAGCGAGCGAGCCAGATATGAGAGCAAGCGAGCGAGCCAGATGTGAGAGCGAGACAGATAAGAGAGCAAGTCAGACAAGAGAGCAAGCGAGCGAGCCAGATATGATAGCGAGCAAGCCAGATAAGGGTGCGAGCCAGACAAGAGAGCAAGCGAGCGAGCCAGATATGAGAGCAAGCGAGCCAGATGAGAGAGCGAGCGAGCAAGATATGCGAGCGAGCCAGATAAGAGAGCGAGCCAGACAAGAGAGCAGCGAGCGAGCCAGATATGAGAGCAAGCGAGCAAGCCAGATGTGAGAGAGAGCGAGGCAGATAAGAGAGCGAGCCAGACAAATAAGCAAGCGAGCGAGCCAGATATGAGAGCAAGCGAGCGATCCAGATATGAGAGCGAGCCAGACATGAGAGCGAGCGAGCCAGATATGAGAGCAAGCGAGCGAGCCAGATATGAGAGCAAGCAAGCCAGCCAGATATGAGAGCAAGCGAGCCAGATAAGAGAACGAGCAAGACAAGAGAGCAAGCGAGCTAGCCAGATATGAGAGCGAGCAAGACAAGAGAGCAAGCGAGCTAGTGAGATATGAGAGCAAGCGAGCGAGCCAGATTTAAGAGCGAGCGAGCCAGATATGCGAGTGAGCCAGATAAGAGAGCGAGCCAGACAAGAGAGCAAGCGAGCGAGCCAGATATGAGTGCAAGCGAGCGAGCCAGATATGAGAGCAAGCGAGCAATCCAGATATGAGAGCGAGACAGATAAGAGAGCAAACCAGACAAGAGAGCTAGCGAGAAAGCCAGATATGAGAGCGAGCGAGCCAGATATGAGAGCGAGCGAGCCAGATAAGAGAGCGAGCCAGACAAGAGAGCAAGCGAGCGAGCCAGATATGAGAGCAAGCGAGCAAGCCAGATATGATAGCGAGCCAGATAAGAGAGCTAACCAGACAGGAGAGCAAGTGAGAAAGCCAGATATGAGAGCGAGCGAGCCTGACATGAGAGCAAGCAAGCTAGCCAGATATGAGAGCGAGCAAGACAAGAGAGCAAGCGAGCTAGCCAGATATGAGAGCAAGCGAGCGAGCCAGATTTAACAGCGAGCGAGCCAGATATGCGAGTGAGCCAGATAAGAGAGCGAGCCAGACAAGAGAGCAAGCGAGCGAGCCGGATATGAGTGCAAGCGAGCGAGCCAGATATGAGAGCAAGAAAGCAATCCAGATATGAGAGCGAGACAGATAAGAGAGCGAACCAGTCAAGAGAGCCAGATATGAGAGCGAGCGAGCCAGATAAAAGAGCGAGCCAGACAAGAGAGCAAGCGAGCGAGCCAGACATGAGAGCAAGCGAGCTAGCCAGATATGAGAGCAAGCGAGCAAGCCAGATATGAGAGCGAGCGAGCCAGACATGAGAGCGAGCGAGTAAGATATGAGAGCGAGCGAGCCAAATATGCGAGCGAGAGAGCCAGATAAGAGAGCGAGCCAGACAAGAGAGCAAGTGAGTGAGCCAGATATGAGAGCGAGCGAGCCAGATATGAGAGCAAGCGAGTGAGCCAGATATGAGAGCAAATGAGCCAGCCAGATGTGAGAGCGATCGAGCCAGATATGTGAGCGAGCCAAATAAGAAAGCGAGCCAGACAAGAGAGCAAGCGAGCAAGCCAGATATGAGAGCAAGCGAGCAAGCCAGAAAGGAGAGCGAGCCAGATAAGAGAGCGAACCAGACAAGAGAGCAAGTGAGAAATCCAGATATGAGAGCGAGCGAGCCAGACATGAGAGCAAGCGAGGGAGCCAGATATGAGAGCGAGCAAGACATGAAAGCAAGCGAGCGAGCCAGATATGAGAGCGAGCGAGACAGATAAGAGAACAAGCAAGCGAGCCAGATATGCTAGCGAGCAAGCCAGATAAGAGAGCGAGCCAGACAAGAGAGCAAGCGAGTGAGCCAGATATGAGAGCAAGCGAGCGAGCCAGATGTGAGAGCGAGACAGATAAGAGAGCAAGTCAGACAAGAGAGCAAGCGAGCGAGCCAGATATGATAGCGAGCAAGCCAGATAAGGGTGCGAGCCAGACAAGAGAGCAAGCGAGCGAGCCAGATATGAGAGCAAGCGAGCCAGATGAGAGAGCGAGCGAGCAAGATATGCGAGCGAGCCAGATAAGAGAGCGAGCCAGACAAGAGAGCAGCGAGCGAGCCAGATATGAGAGCAAGCGAGCAAGCCAGATGTGAGAGAGAGCGAGGCAGATAAGAGAGCGAGCCAGACAATTAAGCAAGCGAGCGAGCCAGATATGAGAGCAAGCGAGCGATCCAGATATGAGAGCGAGCCAGACATGAGAGCGAGCGAGCCAGATATGAGAGCAAGCGAGCGAGCCAGATATGAGAGCAAGCGAGCCAGCCAGATATGAGAGCAAGCGAGCCAGATAAGAGAACGAGCAAGACAAGAGAGCAAGCGAGCTAGCCAGATATGAGAGCGAGCAAGACAAGAGAGCAAGCGAGCTAGTGAGATATGAGAGCAAGCGAGCGAGCCAGATTTAAGAGCGAGCGAGCCAGATATGCGAGTGAGCCAGATAAGAGAGCGAGCCAGACAAGAGAGCAAGCGAGCGAGCCAGATATGAGTGCAAGCGAGCGAGCCAGATATGAGAGCAAGCGAGCAATCCAGATATGAGAGCGAGACAGATAAGAGAGCAAACCAGACAAGAGAGCTAGCGAGAAAGCCAGATATGAGAGCGAGCGAGCCAGATAAGAGAGCGAGCCAGACAAGAGAGCAAGCGAGCGAGCCAGATATGAGAGCAAGCGAGCAAGCCAGATATGATAGCGAGCCAGATAAGAGAGCTAACCAGACAGGAGAGCAAGTGAGAAAGCCAGATATGAGAGCGAGCGAGCCTGACATGAGAGCAAGCAAGCTAGCCAGATATGAGAGCGAGCAAGACAAGAGAGCAAGCGAGCTAGCCAGATATGAGAGCAAGCGAGCGAGCCAGATTTAACAGCGAGCGAGCCAGATATGCGAGTGAGCCAGATAAGAGAGCGAGCCAGACAAGAGAGCAAGCGAGCGAGCCGGATATGAGTGCAAGCGAGCGAGCCAGATATGAGAGCAAGAAAGCAATCCAGATATGAGAGCGAGACAGATAAGAGAGCGAACCAGTCAAGAGAGCAAGCGAGAAAGCCAGATATGAGAGCGAGCGAGCGAGCCAGATATGAGAGCGAGCGAGCCAGATAAGAGAGCGAGCCAGACAAGAGAGCAAGCGAGCGAGCCAGATATGAGAGCAAGCGAGCAAGCCAGATATGATAGCGAGCCAGATAAGAGAGCAAGCGAGAAAGCCAGATATGAGAGAGAGCGAGCCTGACATGAGAGCAAGCGAGCGAGCCAGATATGAGAGCGAGCGAGCCTGACATGAGAGCAAGCGAGCGAGCCAGATATGAGAGCGAGCGAGCCAGATAAGAGAGCGAGCCAGACAAGAAAGCAAGCGAGCGAGCCAGATATGAGAGCAAGCAAGCGAGCCAGATATGAGAGCAAGCGAGCAAGCCAGATATGAGAGCGAGCGAGCCAGACATGAGAGCGAGCCAGATATGCGAGCGAGCGAGCCAGATAAGAGAGCGAGCCAGACAAGAGAGCAAGCAAGCGAGCCAGATATGAGAGCAAGCGAGCGAGCCAGATATGAGAGCAAGAGAGCCAGCCAGATGTGAGAGCGAGTAAGCCAGATATGCGAGCGAGCCAGATAAGAAAGCGAGCCAGACAAGAGAGCAAGCGAACGAGCCAGATATGAGAGCAAGCGAGCAAGCCAGATATGAGAGCGAGCCAGATAAGAGAGCGAACCAGACAAGAGAGCAAGCGAGAAAGCCAGATATGAGAGCGAGCGAGTGAGCCAGATATGAGAGCGAGCGAGCCAGAGAAGAGAGCAAGCCATACAAGAGAGCAAGCGAGCGAGCCAGATATGCTAGCGAGCAAGCCAGATAAGAGAGCGAGCCAGACAAGAGAGCAAGCGATCGAGCCAGATTTGAGAGCAAGCGAGCGAGCCAGATGTGAGAGCGAGCGAGCAAGATATGCAAGCAAGCCAGATAAGAGAGCGAGCCGGACAAGAGAGCAAGCGAGCGAGCCAGATATGAGAGCAAGCGAGCGAGCCAGATGTAATAGCGAGACAGATAAGAGAGCAAGCCAGATAAGAGAGCAAGCGAGCGAGCCAGATATGCTAGCGAGCAAGCCAGATGAGAGAGCGAGCCAGACAAGAGAGCAAGCGAGCGAGCCAGATATGAGAGCAAGCGAGCGAGCCAGATGTGAGAGCGAGCGAGCAAGATGTGCGAGCGAGCCAGATAAGAGAGCGAGCCAGACAAGAGAGCAGCGAGCGAGCCAGATATGAGAGCAAGCGAGCAAGCCAGATGTGAGAGAGAGTGAGGCAGATAAGAGAGCGAGCCAGACAATTAAGCAAGTGAGCGAGCCAGATATGAGAGCAAGCGAGTGATCCAGATATGAGAGCGAGCCAGACATGAGAGCGATCGAGCCAGATATGAGAGCAAGCGAGCCAGCCAGATATGAGAGCAAGCGAGCCAGCCAGATATGAGAGCGAGCCAGATAAGAGAGCGAGCAAGACAAGAGAGCAAGTGAGCTAGCCAGATATGAGAGCAAGGGAGCGAGCCAGATATGAGAGCAAGCGAGCGAGCCAGATTTGAGAGCGAGCGAGCCAGATATGCGAGCGAGCCAGATAAGAGAGCGAGCCAGACAAGAGAGCAAGCGAGCTAGCCTGATATGAGAGCGAGCAAGACAAGAGAGCAAGCGAGCTAGCCAGATATGAGAGCAAGCGAGCCAGCCAGATATGAGAGCGAGCCAGATAAGAGAGCGAGCGAACTAGCCAGATATGAGAGCAAGCGAGCCAGCCAGATGTGAGAACGAGCGAGCAAGATATGCGAGCGAGACAGACTAGAGAGCAGCGGGCGAGCCAGATATGAGAGCAAGCGAGCAAGCCAGATGTGAGAGAGAGCGAGGCAGATAAGAGAGCAAGCCAGACAATTAAGCAAGCGAGCGAGCCAGATATGAGAGCAAGCAAGCGATCCAGATATGCGAGCGAGCCAGACATGAGAGCGAGCCAGATATGAGAACGAGCGAGCCAGCCAGATATGAGAGCGAGCCAGATAAGAGAGCGAGCGAGCTAGCCAGATATGAGAGCAAGCGAGCTAGCCAGATTTGAGAGCGAGCGAGCCAGATATGTGAGTGAACCAGATAAGAGAGCGAGCGAGCCAGTCAGATATGAGAGTGAGCGAGCCAGACATAAGAGCAAGCGAGTGAGCCAGATGTGAGATCGAGACAGATAAGAGAGCTTGCCAGACAATTAAGCAAGCGAGCGAGCCAGATATGAGAGCAAGCAAGCGATCCAGATATGCCAGCAAGCCAGACATGAGAGCGAGCGACCCAGTTATGAGAGCAAGCGAGCGAGCCAGATATGAGAGCAAGCGAGCCAGCCAGATATGAGAGCGAGCGAGCCAGATAAGAGAGCGAGCAAGATAAGAGAGCAAGCGAGCTAGCCAGATATGAGAGCAAGCGAGCGAGCCAGATTTCAGAGCGAGCGAGCCAGATATGCGAGTGAACCAGATAAGAGAGCGAGCCAGACAAGAGAGCAAGCGAGCGAGCCAGATATGAGAGCAAGCGAGCGAGACAGATATGAGAGCAAGTGAGCAAGCCAGATATGAGAGCATGCCAGATAAGAGAGCGAACCAGACAAGAGAGCATGCGAGCGAGCCAGATATGAGAGCAAGCGAGCGAGCCAGATGTGAGAGCGAGACAGATAAGAGAGCAAGTCAGACAAGAGAGCAAGCGAGCGAGCCATATATGATAGTGAGCAAGCCAGATAAGAGAGCGAGCCAGACAAGAGAGCAAGCGAGCGAACCAGATATGAGAGCAAGCAAGCGAGCCAGATGTGAGAGCGAGCGAGCAAGATATGCGAGCGAGCCAGATAAGAGAGCGAGCCAGACAAGAGAGCGAGCCAGACAAGAGAGCAGCGAGCGAGCCAGATATGAGAGCAAGCGAGCAAGCCAGATGTGACAGAGAGCGAGGCAGATAAGAGAGCGAGCCAGACAATTAAGCAAGCGCGCAAGCCAGATATGAGAGCAAGCGAGCGATCCAGATATGAGAGCGAGCCAGATATGAGAACGAGCGAGCCAGATATGAGAGCAAGCGAGCGAGCCAGATATGAGAGCAAGCGAGCCAGCCAGATATGAGAGCGAGCGAGCCAGATAAGAGAACGAGCAAGACAAGAGAGCAAGCGAGCTAGCCAGATATGAGAGCGAGCAAGACAAGAGAGCAAGCGGCTAGCCAGATATGAGAGCAAGCGAGCGAGCCAGATTTAAGAGCGAGCGAGCCAGATATGCGAGTGAGCCAGATAAGAGAGCGAGCCAGACAAGAGAGCATGCGAGCGAGCCAGATATGAGTGCAAGCGAGCGAGCCAGATATGAGAGCAAGCAAGCAATCCAGATATGAGAGCGAGACAGATAAGAGAGCGAACCAGACAAGAGAGCAAGCGAGAAAGCCAGATATGAGAGCGAGCGAGCCAGACATGAGAGCAAGCGAGCGAGCCAGACATGAGAGCAAGCGAGCAAACCAGATATGAGAGCGAGCGAGCCAGATAAGAGAGCGAGCCAGACAAGAGATCAAGCGAGCGAGCCAGATATGAGAGCAAGCGAGCAAGCCAGATATGATAGCGAGCCGGATAAGAGAGCGAACCAGACAAGAGAGCAAGTGAGCGAGCCAGATATGAGAGCAAGCGAGCGAGCCAGATATGAGAGCAAGTGAGCCAGCCAGATGTGAGAGTGAGTGAGCCAGATATGCAAGCAAGCCAGATAAGAGAGCGAGCCAGACAAGAGAGCAAGCGATCGAGCCAGATATGAGAGAAAGTGAGCAAGCCAGATATGAGAGCGAGCCAGATAAGAGAGCGAACCAGACAAGAGAGCAAGCGAGAAAGCCAGATATGAGAGCGAGCGAGCCAGACATGAGGGCAAGCGAGCGAGCCAGATATGAGAGCGAGCGAGCCAGAGAAGAGAGCAAGCCATACAAGAGAGCAAGCGAGCGAGCCAGATATGCTAGCGAGCAAGCCAGATAAGAGAGCGAGCCAGACAGGAGAGTAAGCGATTGAGCCAGATTTGAGAGCAAGCGAGCGAGCCAGATGTGAGAGCGAGCGAGCAAGATATGCAAGCAAGCCAGATAAGAGAGTGAGCCAGACAAGAGAGCAAGCGAGCGAGCCAGATATGAGAGCAAGCGAGCGAGCCAGATGTAATAGCGAGACAGATAAGAGAGCAGCGAGCGAGCCAGATATGAGAGCAAGCGAGCAAGCCAGATGTGAGAGAGAGCGAGACAGATAAGAGAACGAGCCAGACAATTAAGCAAGCGAGCGAGCCAGATATGAGAGCAAGCAAGCGATCCAGATATGCGAGCAAGCCAGACATGAGAGCGAGCGACCCAGATATGAGAGCAAGCGAGCGAGCCAGATATGAGAGCAAGCGAGCCAGCCAGATATGAGAGCGAGCGAGCCAGATAAGAGAGCGAGCAAGACAAGAGAGCAAGCGAGCTAGCCAGATATGAGAGCAAGTGAGCGAGCCAGATTTCAGAGCGAGCGAGCCAGATATGCGAGTGAACCAGATAAGAGAGCGAGCCAGACAAGAGAGCAAGCGAGCGAGCCAGATATGAGAGCAAGCCAGCGAGACAGATATGAGAGCAAGTGAGCAAGCCAGATATGAGAGCATGCCAGATAAGAGAGCGAACCAGACAAGAGAGCATGCGAGCGAGCCAGATATGAGAGCAAGCGAGCGAGCCAGATGTGAGAGCAAGACAGATAAGAGAGCAAGTCAGACAAGAGAGCAAGCGAGCGAGCCAGATATGATAGTGAGCAAGCCAGATAAGAGAGCGAGCCAGACAAGAGAGCAAGCGAGCGAACCAGATATGAGAGCAAGCAAGCGAGCCAGATGTGAGAGCGAGCGAGCAAGATATGCGAGCGAGCCAGATAAGAGAGCGAGCCAGACAAGAGAGCGAGACAGACAAGAGAGCAGCGAGCGAGCCAGATATGAGAGCAAGCGAGCAAGCCAGATGTGAGAGAGAGCGAGGCAGATAAGAGAGCGAGCCAGACAATTAAGCAAGCGAGCGAGCCAGATATGAGAGCAAGCGAGCGATCCAGATATTAGAGCGAGCTAGACAAGAGAGCATGCGAGCGAGCCAGATATGAGTGCAAGCGAGCGAGCCAGATATGAGAGCAAGCGAGCAATCCAGATATGAGAGCAAGACAGATAAGAGAGCGAACCAGACAAGAGAGCAAGCGAGAAAGCCAGATATGAGAGCGAGCGAGCCAGACATGAGAGCAAGCGAGCGAGCCAGACATGAGAGCAAGCGAGCCAACCAGATATGAGAGGGAGCGAGCCAGATAAGAGAGCGAGCCAGACAAGAGATCAAGCGAGCGAGCCAGATATGAGAGCAAGCGAGCAAGCCAGATATGATAGCGAGCCAGATAAGAGAGCGAACCAGACAAGAGAGCAAGTGAGCGAGCCAGATATGAGAGCAAGCGAGCGAGCCAGATATGAGAGCAAGTGAGCCAGCCAGATGTGAGAGCGAGTGAGCCAGATATGCAAGCGAGCCAGATAAGAGAGCGAGCCAGACAAGAGAGCAAGCGATCGAGCCAGATATGAGAGAAAGCGAGCAAGCCAGATATGAGAGCGAGCCAGATAAGAGAGCGAACCAGACAAGAGAGCAAGCGAGAAAGCCAGATATGAGAGCGAGCGAGCCAGACATGAGGGCAAGCGAGCGAGCCAGATATGAGAGCAAGCGAGCCAGCCAGATATGAGAGCGAGCGAGCCAGATAAGAGAGCGAGCAAGACAAGAGAGCAAGCGAACTAGCCAGATATGAGAGCAAGCGAGCGAGCCAGATATGAGAGCAAGCGAGCCAGATAAGAGAGCAAGCCAGACAAGAGAGCAAGCGAGCGAGCCAGATATGCTAGCGAGCAAGCCAGATATGAGAGCGAGCCAGACAAGAGAGCAAGCGAGCAAGCCAGATATGAGAGCAAGCGAGCCAGCCAGATATGAGAGCGAGCGAGCCAGATAAGAAAGCGAGCAAGACAAGAGAGCAAGCGAGCTAGCCAGATATGAGAGCAAGCGAGCGAGCCAGATATGAGAGCAAGCGAGCCAGCTCGATGTGAGAGCGAGCGAGCCAGATATGCGAGCGAGCCACATAAGAGAGAGAGCCAGACAAGAGAGCAAGCGAGCGAGCCAGATATGAGAGCAAGCAAGCCAGCCAGATGTGAGAGCGAGCGAGCCAGATATGCGAGCGCGCCAGATAAGAGAGCGAGCCAGACAAGAGAGCAAGCGAGCGAGCCAGATATGAGAGCAAGCGAGCAAGCCAGATATGAGAGCGAGCCAGACAAGAGAGCAGCGAGCGAGCCAGATATGAGAGCAAGCGAGCAAGCCAGATGTGAGAGAGAGCGAGGCAGATAAGAGAGCGAGCCAGACAATTAAGCAAGCGAGCGAGCCAGATATGAGAGCAAGCAAGGGATCCAGATATGCAAGCAAGCCAGACATGAGAGCGAGCGACCCAGATATGAGAGCAAGCGAGCGAGCCAGATATGAGAGCAAGCGAGCCAGCCAGATATGAGAGCGAGCGAGCCAGATAAGAGAGCGAGCAAGACAAGAGAGCAAGCGAGCGAGCCAGATTTCAGAGCGAGCGAGCCAGATATGCGAGTGAACCAGATAAGAGAGCGAGCCAGACAAGAGAGCAAGCGAGCGAGCCAGATATGAGAGCAAGCGAGCGAGACAGATATGAGAGGAAGTGAGCAAGCCAGATATGAGAGCATGCCAGATAAGAGAGCGAACCAGACAAGAGAGCATGCGAGCGAGCCAGATATGAGAGCAAGCGAGCGAGCCAGATGTGAGAGCGAGACAGATAAGAGAGCAAGTCAGACAAGAGAGCAAGCGAGCGAGCCAGATATGATAGTGAGCAAGCCAGATAAGAGAGCGAGCCAGACAAGAGAGCAAGCGAGCGAACCAGATATGAGAGCAAGCGAGCGAGCCAGATGAGAGAGCGAGACAGATAAGAGAGCAAGTCAGACAAGAGAGCAAGCAAGCGAGCCAGATATGATAGCGAGCAAGCCAGAAAAGGGAGCGAGCCAGACAAGAGAGCAAGCGAGCGAACCAGATATGAGAGCAAGCAAGCGAGCCAGATGTGAGAGCGAGCGAGCAAGATATGCGAGCGAGCCAGATAAGAGAGCGAGCCAGACAAGAGAGCGAGCCAGACAAGAGAGCAGCGAGCGAGCCAGATATGAGAGCAAGCGAGCAAGCCAGATGTGAGAGAGAGCGAGGCAGATAAGAGAGCGAGCCAGACAATTAAGCAAGCGAGCGAGCCAGATATGAGAGCAAGCGAGCGATCCAGATATGAGAGCGAGCCAGATATGAGAGCGAGCGAGCCAGATATGAGAGCAAGCGAGCGAGCCAGATATGAGAGCAAGCGAGCCAGCCAGATATGAGAGCGAGCGAGCCAGATAAGAGAACGAGCAAGACAAGAGAGCAAGCGAGCTAGCCAGATATGAGAGCGAGCAAGACAAGAGAGCAAGCGAGCTAGCCAGATATGAGACCAAGCGAGCGAGCCAGATTTAAGAGCGAGCGAGCCAGATATGCGAGTGAGCCAGATAAGAGAGCGAGCCAGACAAGAGAGCATGCGAGCGAGCCAGATATGAGTGCAAGCGAGCGAGCCAGATATGAGAGCAAGCGAGCAATCCAGATATGAGAGCGAGACAGATAAGAGAGCAAACCAGACAAGAGAGCAAGCGAGAAAGCCAGATATGAGAGCGAGCGAGCCAGACATGAGAGCAAGCGAGCGAGCCAGACATGAGAGCAAGCGAGCGAACCAGATATGAGAGCGAGCGAGCCAGATAAGAGAGCGAGCCAGACAAGAGATCAAGCGAGCGAGCCAGATATGAGAGCAAGCGAGCAAGCCAGATATGATAGCGAGCCAGATAAGAGAGCGAACCAGACAAGAGAGCAAGCGAGAAAGCCAGATATGAGAACAAGCGAGCCAGACATGAGAGCAAGCGAGCTAGCCAGATATGAGAGCAAGCGAGCCAGACATGAGAGCAAGCGAGCTAGCCAGATATGAGAGCGAGCGAGCCAGATAAGAGAGCAAGCCAGACAAGAAAGCAAGTGAGCGAGCCAGATATGAGAGCAAGCGAGCGAGCCAGATATGAGAGCAAGCGAGCAAGCCAGATATGAGAGCGAGCGAGCCAGACATGAGAGCGAGCCAGATATGCGAGCGAGCAAACCAGATAAGAGAGCGAGCCAGACAAGAGAGCAAGTGAGCGAGCCAGATATGAGAGCAAGCGAGCGAGCCAGATATGAGAGCAAGTGAGCCAGCCAGATGTGAGAGCGAGTGAGCCAGATATGCAAGCGAGCCAGATAAGAGAGCGAGCCAGACAAGAGAGCAAGCGATCGAGCCAGATATGAGAGAAAGCGAGCAAGCCAGATATGAGAGCAAGCCAGATAAGAGAGCGAACCAGACAAGAGAGCAAGCGAGAAAGCCAGATATGAGAGCGAGCGAGCCAGACATGAGGGCAAGCGAGCGAGCCAGATATGAGAGCGAGCGAGCCAGAGAAGAGAGCAAGCCATACAAGAGAGCAAGCGAGCGAGCCAGATATGCTAGCGAGCAAGCCAGATAAGAGAGCGAGCCAGACAGGAGAGCAAGCGATCGAGCCAGATTTGAGAGCAAGCGAGCGAGCCAGATGTGAGAGTGAGCGAGCAAGATATGCAAGCAAGCCAGATAAGAGAGCGAGCCAGACAAGAGATCAAGCGAGCAAGCCAGATATGAGAGCAAGCGAGCGAGCCAGATGTAATAGCGAGACAGATAAGAGAGCAAGCCAGACAAGAGAGCAAGCGAGCGAGCCACATATGCTAACGAGCAAGCCAGATGAGAGAGCGAGCCAGACAAGAGAGCAAGCGAGCGAGCCAGATGTGAGAACGAGCCAGACAAGAGAGCAGCGAGCGAGCCAGATATGAGAGCAAGCGAGCAAGCCAGATGTGAGAGAGAGTGAGGCAGATAAGAGAGCGAGCCAGACAATTAAGTAAGCGAGCGAGCCAGATATGAGAGCAAGCGAGTGATCCAGATATGAGAGCGAGCCAGACATGAGAGCGATCGAGCCAGATATGAGAGCAAGCGAGCCAGCCAGATATGAGAGCAAGCGAGCCAGCCAGATATGAGAGTGAGCCAGATAAGAGAGCGAGCAAGACAAGAGAGCAAGCGAGCTAGCCAGATATGAGAGCAAGCGAGCGAGCCAGATATGAAAGCAAGCGAGCGAGCCAGATTTGAGAGCGAGCGAGCCAGATATGCGAGCGAGCCAGATAAGAGAGCGAGCCAGACAAGAGAGCAAGCGAGCTAGCCAGATTTGAGAGCGAGCAAGACAAGAGAGCAAGCGAGCTAGCCAGATATGAGAGCAAGCGAGCCAGCCAGATATGAGAGCGAGCCAGATAAGAGAGCGAGCGAGCGAGCGAGCTAGCCAGATATGAGAGCAAGCGAGCAAGCCAGATTTGAGAGCGAGCGAGCCAGATATGCGAGCGAGCAAGATAAGAGAGCGAGCCAGACAAGAGAGCAAGCGAGCAAGCCAGAAATGAGAGCAAGGGAGCGAGTCAGATATGAGAGCAAGCGAGCGAGCCAGATATGAGAGCGAGCTAGCCAGATATGCGAGCGAGCCAGATAAGAGAATGAGCCAGACAAGAGAGCAAACGAGCTAGCCAGATATGAGAACAAGCGAGCAAACCAGATTTGAGAGCGAGGGAGCTAGATATGCGAGCGAGCCAGATATGCGAGCGAGCCAGATAAGAGAGTGAGCCACACAAGAGAGCAAGCGAGCGAGCCAGATATGAGAGCAAGTGAGCGAGACAGATATGAGAGCAAGCGAGCGAGACAGATATGAGAGCGTGCCAGATAAGAGAGCAAACCAGACAAGAGAGCAAGCGAGCCAGACAGATATGAGAGCGAACAAGCCAGACAAGAGAGCAAGCGAGCCAGACAGATATGAGAGCGTAACAAATAAGAGAGCGAGCCAGACAAGAGAGCAAGTGAGCGAGCCAGATATGAGAGCGAGTGAGCCAGACATGAGAGCAAGCGAGCGAACCAGAGATGAGAGCGAGCAAGCCAGACATGAGAGCAAGCGAGCGAGCCAGATATGAGAGCGAGCGAGCCAGGCAAGAGAGCAAGCGAGCCAGACAGATATGAGAGCGAGCAAGCCAGACAAGAGAGCAAGCGAGCCAGACAGATATGAGAGCGTAACAAATAAGAGAGCGAGCCAGACAAGAGAGCAAGTGAGCGAGCCAGATATGAGAGCGAGTGAGCCAGACATGAGAGCAAGCGAGCGAACCAGAGATGAGAGCGAGCAAGCCAGACATGAGAGCAAGCGAGCGAGCCAGATATGAGAGCGAGCGAGCCAGGCATGAGAGTAAGTGAGCGAGCCAGATATGAGAGCGAGCGAGCAAGACATGAGAGCGAGCGAGCCAGATATGAGAGCGAGCGAGCCAGATAAGAGAGCGAGCCAGACAAGAGAGCAAGCGAGCAAGCCAGATGTGAGAGCGAGCGAACCAGATATGCGAGCGAGCGAGCCAGATAAGAGAGCGAGCCAGACAAGAGAGCAAGCGAGCGAGCCAGATGTGAGAGCGAGCGAGACAGATATGCGAGCGAGCCATAAAAGAGAGCAAGCGAGCGAGCCAGATATGAGAGCAAGCGAGCGAGCCAGATATGAGAGCGAGCCAGATAAGAGAGCCAGCCAAACAAGAGAGCAAGCGAGCGAGCCAGATATGAGAGCAAGCGAGCGAGCCAGATGTGAGAGCGAGCGAGCCAGATTTGCGAGCGAGCCAAATAAGAGAGCGAGCCAGACAAGAGAGCAAGCTAGCAAGCCAGATATGAGAGCAAGCTTGCCAGATAAGAGAGGGAGCCAGACAAGAGAGCAAGCGAGCGAGCCAGATGTGAGAGCGAGCGAGCCAGATATGCGAGCGAGCCATATAAGAGAGCGAGCCAGACAAGAGAGCAAGCGAGCGAGCCAGATATGAGAGCGAGCGAGCCAGACATGAGAGCAAGCGAGCGAGCCAGATATGAGAGCGAGCGAGCCAGATAAGAGAGCGAGCCAGACAAGAGAGCAAGCGAGCGAGCCAGATATGAGAGCAAGCGAGCGAGCCAGAGGTGAGAGTGAGCGAGCCAGATATGCGAGCAAGCCAGATATGAGAGCAAGCTTGCCAGATAAGAGAGGGAGCCAGACAAGAGAGCAAGCGAGCGAGCCAGATGTGAGAGCGAGCGAGCCAGATATGCGAGCGAGCCATATAAGAGAGCGAGCAAGACAAGAGAGCAAGCGAGCGAGCCAGATATGAGAGCGAGCGAGCCAGACATGAGAGCAAGCGAGCGAGCCAGATATGAGAGCGAGCGAGCCAGATAAGAGAGCGAGCCAGACAAGAGAGCAAGCGAGCGAGCCAGATGTGAGAGCGAGCCAGATAAGAGAGCGAGCCAGACAAGAGAGCAAGCGAGCGAGCCAGACAAGAGAGCAAGCGAGCGAGACACATATGAGAGCAAGCGAGCGAGCCAGATATGAGAGCAAGCGAGCGAGCCAGATAAGAGAGCGAACCAGACAAGAGAGAAAGCGAGCGAGCGAGATATCAGAGTGAGCGAGCCACATATGAGAGCGAGCTAACCAGATGAGCGAGCGAGCCATTTAAGTGAGAGAGCCAGACAAGAGAGTAAGCGAGCGAGCCAGATATGAGAGCGAGTGAGCCAGACATGAGAGCAAGTGAGCGAGCAATACATGAGAGCGAGCGAGCAATACATGAGAGCAAGCGAGCAAGCCAGATATGAGAGTGAGCGAGCCAGATAAGAGAGCGAGCCAGACAAGAGAGCAAGCGAGCGAGCCAGATGTCAGAGCAAGCCAGATAAAAGAGCGAGCCAGACAAGAGAGCAAGCGAGCTAGACAGATATGAGAGTGAGCGAGCCAGACATGAGAGCAAGCGAGCGAGCAAGATATGAGAGAGAACAAGCCAGATAAGAGAGCGAGCCAGACAAGAGAGCAAGCGAGCGAGACAGATATGACAGCGAGCAAAACCACACATGAGAGCAAGCGAGCGAGCCAGATATGTGAGCGAGCGAGCCAGATATGAGAGCGAGCTAGCCAGATTTGCGAGCAAGCGAGCCAGATTTTCGAGCGAACAGGCCAGATAAGAGAGCGAGCCAGAGAAGAGCGCAAGCGAGCGAGCCAGACAAGAGAGCAAGCGAGCGAGCCAGATGTGAGAGCGAGCAAGCAAGATATGCGAGCGAGCCAGATAAGAGAACGAGCCAGACAAGAGAGCAGCGAGCGAGCCAGATATGAGAGCAAGCGAGCAAGCCAGATGTGAGAGAGAGTGAGGCAGATAAGAGAGCGAGCCAGACAATTAAGCAAGCGAGCGAGCCAGATATGAGAGCAAGCGAGTGATCCAGATATGAGAGCGAGCCAGACATGAGAGCGATCGAGCAAGATATGAGAGCAAGCGAGCCAGCCAGATATGAGAGCAAGCGAGCCAGCCAGATATGAGAGTGAGCCAGATAAGAGAGCGAGCAAGACAAGAGAGCAAGCGAGCTAGCCAGATATGAGAGCAAGCGAGCGAGCCAGATATGAAAGCAAGCGAGCGAGCCAGATTTGAGAGCGAGCGAGCCAGATATGCGAGCGAGCCAGATAAGAGAGCGAGCCAGACAAGAGAGCAAGCGAGCTAGCCAGATTTGAGAGCGAGCAAGACAAGAGAGCAAGCGAGCTAGCCAGATATGAGAGCAAGCGAGCCAGCCAGATATGAGAGCGAGCCAGATAAGAGAGCGAGCGAGCGAGCGAGCTAGCCAGATATGAGAGCAAGCGAGCAAGCCAGATTTGAGAGCGAGCGAGCCAGATATGCGAGCGAGCAAGATAAGAGAGCGAGCCAGACAAGAGAGCAAGCGAGCAAGCCAGAAATGAGAGCAAGGGAGCGAGTCAGATATGAGAGCAAGCGAGCGAGCCAGATATGAGAGCGAGCTAGCCAGATATGCGAGCGAGCCAGATAAGAGAATGAGCCAGACAAGAGAGCAAACGAGCTAGCCAGATATGAGAACAAGCGAGCAAACCAGATTTGAGAGCGAGGGAGCTAGATATGCGAGCGAGCCAGATATGCGAGCGAGCCAGATAAGAGAGTGAGCCACACAAGAGAGCAAGCGAGCGAGCCAGATATGAGAGCAAGTGAGCGAGACAGATATGAGAGCAAGCGAGCGAGCCAGATATGAGAGCGTGCCAGATAAGAGAGCAAACCAGACAAGAGAGCAAGCGAGCCAGACAGATATGAGAGCGAGCAAGCCAGACAAGAGAGCAAGCGAGCCAGACAGATATGAGGGCGTAACAAATAAGAGAGCGAGCCAGACAAGAGAGCAAGTGAGCGAGCCAGATATGGGAGCGAGTGAGCCAGACATGTGAGCAAGCGAGCGAACCAGAGATGAGAGCGAGCAAGCCAGACATGAGAGCAAGCGAGCGAGCCAGATTTGAGAGCGAGCGAGCCAGATATGCGAGCGAGCCAGATAAGAGAGCGAGCCAGACAAGAGAGCAAGCGAGCTAGCCAGATTTGAGAGCGAGCAAGACAAGAGAGCAAGCGAGCTAGCCAGATATGAGAGCAAGCGAGCCAGCCAGATATGAGAGCGAGCCAGATAAGAGAGCGAGCGAGCGAGCTAGCCAGATATGAGAGCAAGCGAGCAAGCCAGATTTGAGAGCGAGCGAGCCAGATATGCGAGCGAGCAAGATAAGAGAGCGAGCCAGACAAGAGAGCAAGCGAGCAAGCCAGAAATGAGAGCAAGGGAGCGAGTCAGATATGAGAGCAAGCGAGCGAGCCAGATATGAGAGCGAGCTAGCCAGATATGCGAGCGAGCCAGATAAGAGAATGAGCCAGACAAGAGAGCAAACGAGCTAGCCAGATATGAGAACAAGCGAGCAAACCAGATTTGAGAGCGAGGGAGCTAGATATGCGAGCGAGCCAGATATGCGAGCGAGCCAGATAAGAGAGTGAGCCACACAAGAGAGCAAGCGAGCGAGCCAGATATGAGAGCAAGTGAGCGAGACAGATATGAGAGCAAGCGAGCGAGCCAGATATGAGAGCGTGCCAGATAAGAGAGCAAACCAGACAAGAGAGCAAGCGAGCCAGACAGATATGAGAGCGAGCAAGCCAGACAAGAGAGCAAGCGAGCCAGACAGATATGAGGGCGTAACAAATAAGAGAGCGAGCCAGACAAGAGAGCAAGTGAGCGAGCCAGATATGGGAGCGAGTGAGCCAGACATGTGAGCAAGCGAGCGAACCAGAGATGAGAGCGAGCAAGCCAGACATGAGAGCAAGCGAGCGAGCCAGATATGAGAGCGAGCGAGCCAGGCAAGAGAGCAAGCGAGCCAGACAGATATGAGAGCGAGCAAGCCAGACAAGAGAGCAAGCGAGCCAGACAGATATGAGAGCGTAACAAATAAGAGAGCGAGCCAGACAAGAGAGCAAGTGAGCGAGCCAGATATGAGATCGAGTGAGCCAGACATGAGAGCAAGCGAGCGAACCAGAGATGAGAGCGAGCAAGCCAGACATGAGAGCAAGCGAGCGAGCCAGATATGAGAGCGAGCGAGCCAGGCATGAGAGTAAGTGAGCGAGCCAGATATGAGAGCGAGCGAGCAAGACATGAGAGCGAGCGAGCCAGATATGAGAGCGAGCGAGCCAGATAAGAGAGCGAGCCAGACAAGAGAGCAAGCGAGCAAGCCAGATGTGAGAGCGAGCGAACCAGATATGCGAGCGAGCGAGCCAGATAAGAGAGCGAGCCAGACAAGAGAGCAAGCGAGCGAGCCAGATGTGAGAGCGAGCGAGACAGATATGCGAGCGAGCCATAAAAGAGAGCAAGCGAGCGAGCCAGATATGAGAGCAAGCGAGCGAGCCAGATATGAGAGCGAGCCAGATAAGAGAGCCAGCCAAACAAGAGAGCAAGCGAGCGAGCCAGATATGAGAGCAAGCGAGCGAGCCAGATGTGAGAGCGAGCGAGCCAGATTTGCGAGCGAGCCAAATAAGAGAGCGAGCCAGACAAGAGAGCAAGCTAGCAAGCCAGATATGAGAGCAAGCTTGCCAGATAAGAGAGGGAGCCAGACAAGAGAGCAAGCGAGCGAGCCAGATGTGAGAGCGAGCGAGCCAGATATGCGAGCGAGCCATATAAGAGAGCGAGCCAGACAAGAGAGCAAGCGAGCGAGCCAGATATGAGAGCGAGCGAGCCAGACATGAGAGCAAGCGAGCGAGCCAGATATGAGAGCGAGCGAGCCAGATAAGAGAGCGAGCCAGACAAGAGAGCAAGCGAGCGAGCCAGATATGAGAGCAAGCGAGCGAGCCAGAGGTGAGAGTGAGCGAGCCAGATATGCGAGCAAGCCAGATATGAGAGCAAGCTTGCCAGATAAGAGAGGGAGCCAGACAAGAGAGCAAGCGAGCGAGCCAGATGTGAGAGCGAGCGAGCCAGATATGCGAGCGAGCCATATAAGAGAGTGAGCCAGACAAGAGAGCAAGCGAGCGAGCCAGATATGAGAGCGAGCGAGCCAGACATGAGAGCAATCGAGCGAGCCAGATATGAGAGCGAGCGAGCCAGATAAGAGAGCGAGCCAGACAAGAGAGCAAGCGAGCGAGCCAGATGTGAGAGCGAGCCAGATAAGAGAGCGAGCCAGACAAGAGAGCAAGCGAGCGAGCCAGACAAGAGAGCAAGCGAGCGAGACACATATGAGAGCAAGCGAGCGAGCCAGATATGAGAGCAAGCGAGCAAGCCAGATATGAGAGCGAGCCAGATAAGAGAGCGAACCAGACAAGAGAGAAAGCGAGCGAGCGAGATATCAGAGTGAGCGAGCCACATATGAGAGCGAGCTAGCCAGATGAGCGAGCGAGCCATTTAAGTGAGAGAGCCAGACAAGAGAGTAAGCGAGCGAGCCAGATATGAGAGCGAGTGAGCCAGACATGAGAGCAAGTGAGCGAGCAATACATGAGAGCGAGCGAGCAATACATGAGAGCAAGCGAGCAAGCCAAATATGAGAGTGAGCGAGCCAGATAAGAGAGCGAGCCAGACAAGAGAGCAAGCGAGCGAGCCAGATGTCAGAGCAAGCCAGATAAAAGAGCGAGCCAGACAAGAGAGCAAGCGAGCTAGACAGATATGAGAGTGAGCGAGCCAGACATGAGAGCAAGTGAGCGAGCAAGATATGAGAGAGAACAAGCCAGATAAGAGAGCGAGCCAGACAAGAGAGCATGCGAGCGAGCCAGATATGAGAGCAAGCGAGCGAGCCAGATGTGAGAGCGAGACAGATAAGAGAGCGAGCCAGACAAGAGAGCAAGCGAGCGAGCCAGATATGAGAGCACGCGAGCGAGCCAGATGTGAGAGCGAGCGAGCCAGATATGCGAGCGAGCCAGATAAGAGAGTGAGCCAGAAAAGAGAGCAAGCGAGCGAGCCAGATATGAGAGCAAGCGAGCGAGCCAGATGTGAGAGCGAGCGAGCCAGATATGCGAGTGAGCCAAATAAGAGAGCAAGCCAGACAAGAGAGCAAGCGAGCGAGCCAGATATGCTAGCAAGCGAGCCAGATAAGAGAGCGAGCCAGACAAGAGAGCAAGCGAGCGAGCCAGATATTTCAGCAAGCGAGCAAGCCAGATATGAGAGCAAGAGAGCGAGCCAGACAAGCGAGCAAGCGAGCGAGCCAGACAAGAGAGCAAGAGAGCGAGCCAGATATGAGCGCAAGCGAGCTAGCCAGATATGAGAGCAAGCTAGTGAGCCAGATATGAGAGCGTGCCAGATAAGAAAGCGAACCAGACAAGAGAGCAAGCGAGCGAGACAGATATGACAGCGAGCAAAACCACACATGAGAGCAAGCGAGCGAGCCAGATATGTGAGCGAGCGAGCCAGATATGAGAGCGAGCTAGCCAGATTTGCGAGCGAGCGAGCCAGATTTTCGAGCGAACAGGCCAGATAAGAGAGCGAGCCAGAGAAGAGCGCAAGCGAGCGAGCCAGATATGAGAGCAAGCGAGCGAGCCAGATATGCGAGCGGGCCATATAAGAGAGCGAGCCAGACATGAGAGCAAGCGAGCGAGCCAGATATGAGAGCGAGCGAGCCAGATATGCGAACGAGTCAGATAAGAGAGCGAGCCAGACAAGAGAGCAAGCGAGCGAGCCAGATATGAGAGCAAGCGAGCGAGCCAGATGTAAGCGAGCGAGCCAGATATGCGAGCGAGCCAGATAAGAGATCGAGCCAGACAAGAGAGCAAGCGAGCGAGCCTGATTTGAGACCAAGCGAGCGAGCCAGATGTGAGCGAGCGAGCCAGATATGCGAGCGAGCCAGATAAGAGAGCGAGCCAGATATGCGAGCGAGCGAGCCAGATATGCGAGCGAGTGAGCCAGATAAGAGAGCGAGCCAGACAGGAGAGCGAGCGAGCGAGCCAGGTATGAGAGCGAGCGAGCCAGATAAGAGAGCGAGCCAGACAGGAGAGCGAGCGTGCGAGCCAGATATGAGAGCAAGCGAATGAGCCAGATGTGAGAGCGAGCGAGCCAGATATGCGAGCGAGCCATATAAGAGAGCGAGACAGACAAGAGAGCAAGAGAGCCAGATATAAGAGCAAGCGAGCAAGCCAGATATACGAGCGGGCCAGATAAGAGAGCGAGCCAGACAAGAAAGCAAGCGAGCGAGCCAGATATGAGAGCGATCAAGCAAGGAATGAGAGTAAGCCAGCGAGCCAGATATGAGAACGAGCGAGCCAGACATGAGAGCAAGCGAGCGAGCCAGATATGCGAGCGAAAGAGCCAGATAAGAGAGCGAGCCAGATAAGAGGACAAGCGAGCGAGCCAGATGTGGGAGCGAGCGAGCCAGATATGCGAGCAAGCCAGATAAGAGAGCGAGCCAGACAAGAGAGAGAGCGAGCCAGATATGAGAGCAAGCGAGCGAGCCAGATATGCGAGCGAGCGAGCCAGATAAGAGAGCGAACCAGACAAGAGAGCAAGCGAGCTAGCCAGATATGAGAGCAAGCGAGCGAGCCAGATTTGAGAGCGAGCGAGCCAGATATGCGAGTGAACCAGATAAGAGAGCGAGCCAGACAAGAGAGCAAGCGAGCGAGCCAGATATGAGAGCAAGCGAGCGAGCCAGATATGAGAGCAAGCGAGCAAGCCAGATATGAGAGCGTGCCAGATAAGAGAGCGAACCAGACAAGAAAGCAAGCGAGCCAGACATATATGAGAGCGAGCGAGCCAGACAAGAGAGCAAGCGAGCGAGCCAGATATGAGAGCAAGCGAGCCAACCAGATGTGAGAGCGAGCGAGCCAGATAAGAGAGCGAGCCAGATAAGAGAGCAGCGAGCGAGCCAGATATGTTAGCGAGCAAGCCAGATAAGAGAGCGAGCCAGACAAGAGAGCAAGTGAGCGAGCCAGATATGAGAGAAAGCGAGCGAGCCAGATGTGAGAGCGAAACAGATAAGAGAGTAATTGAGCAAGCCAGATGTGAGAGAGATCGAGGCAGATAAGAGAGCGAGCCAGACAATTAAGCAAGCGAGCGAGCCAGATATGAGAGCAAGCGAGCAAGCCAGATATGAGAGCGAACCAGACAAGAAAGCAAGCGAGCCAGACAGATATGAGAGCGAGCGAGCCAGACAAGAGAGCAAGCGAGCGAGCCAGATATGAGAGCAAGCGAGCCAGATAAGAGAGGGAGCCAGACAAGAGTGCAAGCGAGCGAGCCAGATAGGAGAGCGAGCGAGCCAGATATGCGAGCGAGCCATATAAGAGAGCGAGCCAGACAAGAGAGCAAGCGAGCGAGCCAGATATGAGAGCGAGTGAGCCAGACTTGAGAGCAAGTGAGCGAGCCAGATATGAGAGCGAGCGAGCCAGACATGAGAGCAAGCGAGCGAGCCAGATATGAGAGCGAGCGAGCCAGATAAGAGAGCGAGCCAGACAAGAGAGCAAGTGAGCGAGCCAGATATGAGAGCGAGCGAGCCAAATATGCGAGCGAGCCATGAAAGAGAGCGAGACAGACAAGAGAGCAAGCGAGCGAGCCAGATATGAGAGCAAGCGAGCAAGCCAGATATTAGAGCGAGCCAGATAAGAAAGCAAGCCAGACAAGAGAGCAAGCGATCGAGCCAGATATGAGAGCAAGCGAGCCAACCAGATGTGAGAGCGAGCGAGCCAGATATGCGAGCGAGCAAGATAAGAAAGCGAGCCAGACAAGAGAGCAGCGAGCGAGCCAGATATGTTAGCGAGCAAGCCAGATAAGAGAGCGAGCCAGACAAGAGAGCAAGTGAGCGAGCCAGATATGAGAGAAAGCGAGCGAGCCAGATGTGAGAGCGAAACAGATAAGAGAGTAATTGAGCAAGCCAGATGTGAGAGAGAGCGAGGCAGATAAGAGAGCGAGCCAGACAATTAAGCAAGCGAGCGAGCCAGATATGAGAGCAAGCGAGCGATCCAGATATACGAGCGAGCCAGATATGAGTACAAGCGAGCCAGCCAGATATGAGAGCGAGCGAGACAGATAAGAGAGCGAGCAAGACAAGAGAGCATGCAAGCTAGCCAGATATGAGAGCAAGCGAGCAAGACAGATTTGAGAGCGAGCAAGCCAGATATGCGAGCGAGCAAGATAAGAGAGCGAGCCAGACAAGAGAGCAAGCGAGCAAGCCAGATATGCTAGCGAGCAAGCCAGATAAGAGAGCGAGCCAGACAAGAGAGCAAGCGATCGAGCCAGATTTGAGAGCAAGCGAGCGAGCCAGATGTGAGAGCGAGCGAGCAAGATATGCAAGCAAGCCAGATAAGAGAGCGAGCCGGACAAGAGAGCAAGCGAGCGAGCCAGATATGAGAGCAAGCGAGCCAGCCAGATATGAGAGCGAGCGGGCCAGATAAGAGAGCGAGCAAGACAAGAGAGCAAGCGAGCTAGCCAGATATGAGTGCAAGCGAGCGAGCCAGATGTGAGAGCGAGCGAGCAAGATATGCAAGCAAGCCAGATAAGAGAGCGAGCCGGACAAGAGAGCAAGCAAGCGAGCCAGATATGAGAGCAAGCGAGCGAGCCAGATGTAATAGCGAGACGGATAAGAGAGCAAGCCAGACAAGAGAGCAAGCGAGCGAGCCAGATATGCTAGCGAGCAAGCCAGATGAGAGAGCGAGCCAGACAAGAGAGCAAGCGAGCGAGCCAGATATGAGAGCAAGCGAGCGAGCCAGATGTGAGAGCGAGCGAGCAAGATGTGCGAGCGAGCCAGATAAGAGAGCGAGCCAGACAAGAGAGCAGCGAGCGAGCCAGATATGAGAGCAAGCGAGCCAGCCAGATGTGAGAGAGAGTGAGGCAGATAAGAGAGCGAGCCAGACAATTAAGCTAGTGAGCGAGCCAGATATGAGAGCAAGCGAGTGATCCAGATATGAGAGCGAGCCAGACATGAGAGCGATCGAGCCAGATATGAGAGCAAGCGAGCCAGCCAGATATGAGAGCAAGCGAGCCAGCCAGATATGAGAGCGAGCCAGATAAGAGAGAGAGCAAGACAAGAGAGCAAGTGAGCTAGCCAGATATGAGAGCAAGCGAGCGAGCCAGATATGAGAGCAAGCGAGCGAGCCACATTTGAGAGCGAGCGAGCCAGATATGCGAGCGAGCCAGATAAGAGAGCGAGCCAGACAAGAGAGCAAGCGAGCTAGCCAGATATGAGAGCGAGCAAGACAAGAGAGCAAGCGAGCTAGCCAGATATGAGAGCAAGCGAGCCAGCCAGATATGAGAGCGAGCCAGATAAGAGAGCGAGCGAGCGAGCTAGCCAGATATGAGAGCAAGCGAGCCAGCCAGATGTGAGAACGAGCGAGCAAGATATGCGAGCGAGACAGACTAGAGAGCAGCGGGCGAGCCAGATATGAGAGCAAGCGAGCAAGCCAGATGTGAGAGAGAGCGAGGCAGATAAGAGAGCGAGCCAGACAATTAAGCAAGCGAGCGAGCCAGATATGAGAGCAAGCAAGCGATCCAGATATGCGAGCGAGCCAGACATGAGAGCGAGCCAGATATGAGAACAAGCGAGCCAGCCAGATATGAGAGCGAGCCAGATAAGAGAGCGAGCGAGCTAGCCAGATAT
The DNA here is from genome assembly GCF_029499605.1 of Hyla sarda. NCBI lineage: Eukaryota > Metazoa > Chordata > Amphibia > Anura > Hylidae > Hyla > Hyla sarda. Next base: position 137,861 of record NW_026610752.1, read on the forward strand.
GAGAGCAAGCGAGCGAGCCAGATTTGAGAGCGAGCGAGCCAGATATGTGAGTGAACCAGATAAGAGAGCGAGCGAGCCAGTAAGATATGAGAGTGAGCGAGCCAGACATAAGAGCAAGCGAGCGAGCCAGATGTGAGAGCGAGACAGATAAGAGAGCTTGCCAGACAATTAAGCAAGCGAGCGAGCCAGATATGAGAGCAAGCAAGCGATCCAGATATGCCAGCAAGCCAGACATGAGAGCGAGCGACCCAGTTATGAGAGCAAGCGAGCGAGCCAGATATGAGAGCAAGCGAGCCAGCCAGATATGAGAGCGAGCGAGCCAGATAAGAGAGCGAGCAAGACAAGAGAGCAAGCGAGCTAGCCAGATATGAGAGCAAGCGAGCGAGCCAGATTTCAGAGCGAGCGAGCCAGATATGCGAGTGAACCAGATAAGAGAGCGAGCCAGACAAGAGAGCAAGCGAGCGAGCCAGATATGAGAGCAAGCGAGCGAGACAGATATGAGAGCAAGTGAGCAAGCCAGATATGAGAGCATGCCAGATAAGAGAGCGAACCAGACAAGAGAGCATGCGAGCGAGCCAGATATGAGAGCAAGCGAGCGAGCCAGATGTGAGACCGAGACAGATAAGAGAGCAAGTCAGACAAGAGAGCAAGCGAGCGAGCCAGATATGATAGTGAGCAAGCCAGATAAGAGAGCGAGCCAGACAAGAGAGCAAGCGAGCGAACCAGATATGAGAGCAAGCAAGCGAGCCAGATGTGAGAGCGAGCGAGCAAGATATGCGAGCGAGCCAGATAAGAGAGCGAGCCAGACAAGAGAGCGAGCCAGACAAGAGAGCAGCTAGCGAGCCAGATATGAGAGCAAGCGAGCAAGCCAGATGTGACAGAGAGCGAGGCAGATAAGAGAGCGAGCCAGACAATTAAGCAAGCGAGCGAGCCAGATATGAGAGCAAGCGAGCGATCCAGATATGAGAGCGAGCCAGATATGAGAGCGAGCGAGCCAGATATGAGAGCAAGCGAGCGAGCCAGATATGAGAGCAAGCGAGCCAGCCAGATATGAGAGCGAGCGAGCCAGATAAGAGAACGAGCAAGACAAGAGAGCAAGCGAGCTAGCCAGATATGAGAGCGAGCAAGACAAGAGAGCAAGCGGCTAGCCAGATATGAGAGCAAGCGAGCGAGCCAGATTTAAGAGCGAGCGAGCCAGATATGCGAGTGAGCCAGATAAGAGAGCGAGCCAGACAAGAGAGCATGTGAGCGAGCCAGATATGAGTGCAAGCGAGCGAGCCAGATATGAGAGCAAGCAAGCAATCCAGATATGAGAGCGAGACAGATTAGAGAGCGAACCAGACAAGAGAGCAAGCGAGAAAGCCAGATATGAGAGCGAGCGAGCCAGACATGAGAGCAAGCGAGCGAGCCAGACATGAGAGCAAGCGAGCGAACCAGATATGAGAGCGAGCGAGCCAGATAAGAGAGCGAGCCAGATAAGAGAGCGAACCAGACAAGAGAGCAAGTGAGCGAGCCAGATATGAGAGCAAGCGAGCGAGCCAGATATGAGAGCAAGCGAGCAAGCCAGATATGATAGCGAGCCAGATAAGAGAGCGAACCAGACAAGAGAGCAAGTGAGCGAGCCAGATATGAGAGCAAGCGAGCGAGCCAGATATGAGAGAAAGCGAGCAAGCCAGATATGAGAGCGAGCCAGATAAGAGAGCGAACCAGACAAGAGAGCAAGCGAGAAAGCCAGATATGAGAGCGAGCGAGCCAGACATGAGGGCAAGCGAGCGAGCCAGATATGAGAGCGAGCGAGCCAGAGAAGAGAGCAAGCCATACAAGAGAGCAAGCGAGCGAGCCAGATATGCTAGCGAGCAAGCCAGATAAGAGAGCGAGCCAGACAAGAGAGCAAGCGAGCGAACCAGATATGAGAGCAAGCAAGCGAGCCAGATGTGAGAGCGAGCGAGCAAGATATGCGAGCGAGCCAGATAAGAGAGCGAGCCAGACAAGAGAGCGAGACAGACAAGAGAGCAGCGAGCGAGCCAGATATGAGAGCAAGCGAGCAAGCCAGATGTGAGAGAGAGCGAGGCAGATAAGAGAGCGAGCCAGACAATTAAGCAAGCGAGCGAGCCAGATATGAGAGCAAGCGAGCGATCCAGATATGAGAGCGAGCCAGACAAGAGAGCATGCGAGCGAGCCAGATATGAGTGCAAGCGAGCGAGCCAGATATGAGAGCAAGCGAGCAATCCAGATATGAGAGCAAGACAGATAAGAGAGCGAACCAGAAAAGAGAGCAAGCGAGAAAGCCAGATATGAGAGCGAGCGAGCCAGACATGAGAGCAAGCGAGCGAGCCAGACATGAGAGCAAGCGAGCGAACCAGATATGAGAGCGAGCGAGCCAGATAAGAGAGCGAGCCAGACAAGAGATCAAGCGAGCGAGCCAGATATGAGAGCAAGCGAGCAAGCCAGATATGATAGCGAGCCAGATAAGAGAGCGAATCAGACAAGAGAGCAAGTGAGCGAGCCAGATATGAGAGCAAGCGAGCGAGCCAGATATGAGAGCAAGTGAGCCAGCCAGATGTGAGAGCGAGTGAGCCAGATATGCAAGCGAGCCAGATAAGAGAGCGAGCCAGACAAGAGAGCAAGCGATCGAGCCAGATATGAGAGAAAGCGAGCAAGCCAGATATGAGAGCGAACCAGACAAGAGAGCAAGCGAGAAAGCCAGATATGAGAGCGAGCGAGCCAGACATGAGGGCAAGCGAGCGAGCCAGATATGAGAGCGAGCGAGCCAGAGAAGAGAGCAAGCCATACAAGAGAGCAAGCGAGCGAGCCAGATATGCTAGCGAGCAAGCCAGATAAGAGAGCGTGCCAGACAGGAGAGCAAGCGATCGAGCCAGATTTGAGAGCAAGCGAGCGAGCCAGATGTGAGAGCGAGCGAGCAAGATATGCAAGCAAGCCAGATAAGAGAGCGAGCCAGACAAGAGAGCAAGCGAGCGAGCCAGATATGAGAGCAAGCGAGCGAGCCAGATGTAATAGCGAGACAGATAAGAGAGCAGCGAGCGAGCCAGATATGGGAGCAAGCGAGCAAGCCAGATGTGAGAGAGAGCGAGACAGATAAGAGAGCGAGCCAGACAATTAAGCAAGCGAGCGAGCCAGATATGAGAGCAAGCAAGCGATCCAGATATGCGAGCAAGCCAGACATGAGAGCGAGCGACCCAGATATGAGAGCAAGCGAGCGAGCCAGATATGAGAGCAAGCGAGCCAGCCAGATATGAGAGCGAGCGAGCCAGATAAGAGAGCGAGCAAGACAAGAGAGCAAGCGAGCGAGCCAGATTTCAGAGCGAGCGAGCCAGATATGCGAGTGAACCAGATAAGAGAGCGAGCCAGACAAGAGAGCAAGCGAGCGAGCCAGATATGAGAGCAAGCGAGCGAGACAGATATGAGAGCAAGTGAGCAAGCCAGATATGAGAGCATGCCAGATAAGAGAGCGAACCAGACAAGAGAGCATGCGAGCGAGCCAGATATGAGAGCAAGCGAGCGAGCCAGATGTGAGAGCGAGACAGATAAGAGAGCAAGTCAGACAAGAGAGCAAGCGAGCGAGACAGATATGATAGTGAGCAAGCCAGATAAGAGAGCGAGCCAGACAAGAGAGCAAGCGAGCGAACCAGATATGAGAGCAAGCGAGCGAGCCAGATGAGAGAGCGAGACAGATAAGAGAGCAAGTCAGAGAAGAGAGCAAGCAAGCGAGCCAGATATGATAGCGAGCAAGCCAGATAAGGGAGCGACCCAGACAAGAGAGCAAGCGAGCAAACCAGATATGAGAGCAAGCAAGCGAGCCAGATGTGAGAGCGAGCGAGCAAGATATGCGAGCGAGCCAGATAAGAGAGCGAGCCAGACAAGAGAGCGAGCCAGACAAGAGAGCAGCGAGCGAGCCAGATATGAGAGCAAGCGAGCAAGCCAGATGTGAGAGAGAGCGAGGCAGATAAGAGAGCGAGCCAGACAATTAAGCAAGCGAGCGAGCCAGATATGAGAGCAAGCGAGCGATCCAGATATGAGAGCGAGCCAGATATGAGAGCGAGCGAGCCAGATATGAGAGCAAGCGAGCGAGCCAGATATGAGAGCAAGCGAGCCAGCCAGATATGAGAGCGAGCGAGCCAGATAAGAGAACGAGCAAGACAAGAGAGCAAGCGAGCTAGCCAGATATGAGAGCGAGCAAGACAAGAGAGCAAGCGAGCTAGCCAGATATGAGACCAAGCGAGCGAGCCAGATTTAAGAGCGAGCGAGCCAGATATGCGAGTGAGCCAGATAAGAGAGCGAGCCAGACAAGAGAGCATGCGAGCGAGCCAGATATGAGTGCAAGCGAGCGAGCCAGATATGAGAGCAAGCGAGCAATCCAGATATGAGAGCGAGACAGATAAGAGAGCGAACCAGACAAGAGAGCAAGCGAGAAAGCCAGACATGAGAGCAAGCGAGCGAGCCAGACATGAGAGCAAGCGAGCGAACCAGATATGAGAGCGAGCGAGCCAGATAAGAGAGCGAGCCAGACAAGAGATCAAGCGAGCGAGCCAGATATGAGAGCAAGCGAGCAAGCCAGATATGATAGCGAGCCAGATAAGAGAGCGAACCAGACAAGAGAGCAAGCGAGAAAGCCAGATATGAGAACAAGCGAGCCAGACATGAGAGCAAGCGAGCGAGCCAGATATGAGAGCAAGCGAGCCAGACATGAGAGCAAGCGAGCTAGCCAGATATGAGAGCGAGCGAGCCAGATAAGAGAGCAAGCCAGACAAGAAAGCAAGCGAGCGAGCCAGATATGAGAGCAAGCGAGCGAGCCAGATATGAGAGCAAGCGAGCAAGCCAGATATGAGAGCGAGCGAGCCAGACATGAGAGCGAGCCAGATATGCGAGCGAGCAAACCAGATAAGAGAGCGAGCCAGACAAGAGAGCAAGTGAGCGAGCCAGATATGAGAGCAAGCGAGCGAGCCAGATATGAGAGCAAGTGAGCCAGCCAGATGTGAGAGCGAGTGAGCCAGATATGCAAGCGAGCCAGATAAGAGAGCGAGCCAGACAAGAGAGCAAGCGATCGAGCCAGATATGAGAGAAAGCGAGCAAGCCAGATATGAGAGCAAGCCAGATAAGAGAGCGAACCAGACAAGAGAGCAAGCGAGAAAGCCAGATATGAGAGCGAGCGAGCCAGACATGAGGGCAAGCGAGCGAGCCAGATATGAGAGCGAGCGAGCCAGAGAAGAGAGCAAGCCATACAAGAGAGCAAGCGAGCGAGCCAGATATGCTAGCGAGCAAGCCAGATAAGAGAGCGAGCCAGACAGGAGAGCAAGCGATCGAGCCAGATTTGAGAGCAAGCGAGCAAGCCAGATGTGAGAGTGAGCGAGCAAGATATGCAAGCAAGCCAGATAAGAGAGCGAGCCAGACAAGAGATCAAGCGAGCAGGCCAGATATGAGAGCAAGCGAGCGAGCCAGATGTAATAGCGAGACAGATAAGAGAGCAAGCCAGACAAGAGAGTAAGCGAGCGAGCCACATATGCTAGCAAGCAAGCCAGATGAGAGAGCGAGCCAGACAAGAGAGCAAGCGAGCGAGCCAGATGTGAGAGCGAGCAAGCAAGATATGCGAGCGAGCCAGATAAGAGAAAGAGCCAGGCAAGAGAGCAGCGAGCGAGCCAGATATGAGAGCAAGCGAGCAAGCCAGATGTGAGAGAGAGTGAGGCAGATAAGAGAGCGAGCCAGACAATTAAGCAAGCGAGCGAGCCAGATATGAGAGCAAGCGAGTGATCCAGATATGAGAGCGAGCCAGACATGAGAGCGATCGAGCCAGATATGAGAGCAAGCGAGCCAGCCAGATATGAGAGCAAGCGAGCCAGCCAGATATGAGAGTGAGCCAGATAAGAGAGCGAGCAAGACAAGAGAGCAAGCGAGCTAGCCAGATATGAGAGCAAGCGAGCGAGCCAGATATGAAAGCAAGCGAGCGAGCCAGATTTGAGAGCGAGCGAGCCAGATATGCGAGCGAGCCAGATAAGAGAGCGAGCCAGACAAGAGAGCAAGCGAGCTAGCCAGATTTGAGAGCGAGCAAGACAAGAGAGCAAGCGAGCTAGCCAGATATGAGAGCAAGCGAGCCAGCCAGATATGAGAGCGAGCCAGATAAGAGAGCGAGCGAGCGAGCGAGCTAGTCAGATATGAGAGCAAGCGAGCAAGCCAGATTTGAGAGTGAGCGAGCCAGATATGCGAGCGAGCCAGATATGCGAGCGAGCAAGATAAGAGAGCGAGCCAGACAAGAGAGCAAGCGAGCAAGCCAGAAATGAGAGCAAGGGAGCGAGTCAGATATGAGAGCAAGCGAGCGAGCCAGATATGAGAGCGAGCTAGCCAGATATGCGAGCGAGCCAGATAAGAGAATGAGCCAGACAAGAGAGCAAACGAGCTAGCCAGATATGAGAACAAGCGAGCAAACCAGATTTGAGAGCGAGGGAGCTAGATATGCGAGCGAACCAGAAATGCGAGCGAGCCAGATAAGAGAGTGAGCCACACAAGAGAGCAAGCGAGCGAGCCAGATATGAGAGCAAGTGAGCAAGACAGATATGAGAGCAAGCGAGCGAGCCAGATATGAGAGCGTGCCAGATAAGAGAGCAAACCAGACAAGAGAGCAAGCGAGCCAGACAGATATGAGAGCGAGCAAGCCAGACAAGAGAGCAAGCGAGCCAGACAGATATGAGAGCGTAACAAATAAGAGAGCGAGCCAGACAAGAGAGCAAGTGAGCGAACCAGATATGAGAGCGAGTGAGCCAGACATGAGAGCAAGCGAGCGAACCAGAGATGAGAGCGAGAAAGCCAGACATGAGAGCAAGCGAGCGAGCCAGATATGAGAGCGAGCGAGCCAGGCAAGAGAGCAAGCGAGCCAGACAGATATGAGAGCGAGCAAGCCAGACAAGAGAGCAAGCGAGCCAGACAGATATGAGAGCGTAACAAATAAGAGAGCGAGCCAGACAAGAGAGCAAGTGAGCGAGCCAGATATGAGAGCGAGTGAGCAAGACATGAGAGCAAGCGAGCGAACCAGAGATGAGAGCGAGCAAGCCAGACATGAGAGCAAGCGAGCGAGCCAGATATGAGAGCGAGCGAGCCAGGCATGAGAGTAAGTGAGCGAGCCAGATATGAGAGCGAGCGAGCAAGACATGAGAGCGAGCGAGCCAGATATGAGAGCGAGCGAGCCAGATGAGAGAGCGAGCCAGACAAGAGAGCAAGCGAGCAAGCCAGATGTGAGAGCGAGCGAACCAGATATGCAAGCGAGCGAGCCAGATAAGAGAGTGAGCCAGACAAGAGAGCAAGCGAGCGAGCCAGATGTGAGAGCGAGCGAGACAGATATGCGAGCGAGCCATAAAAGAGAGCAAGCGAGCGAGCCAGATATGAGAGCAAGCGAGCGAGCCAGATATGAGAGCGAGCCAGATAAGAGAGCCAGCCAAACAAGAGAGCAAGCGAGCGAGCCAGATATGAGAGCAAGCGAGCGAGCCAGATGTGAGAGCGAGCGAGCCAGATTTGCGAGCGAGCCAAATAAGAGAGCGAGCCAGACAAGAGAGCAGCGAGCGAGCCAGATATGAGAGCAAGCGAGCAAGCCAGATGTGACAGAGAGCGAGGCAGATAAGAGAGCGAGCCAGACAATTAAGCAAGCGAGCGAGCCAGATATGAGAGCAAGCGAGCGATCCAGATATGAGAGCGAGCCAGATATGAGAGCGAGCGAGCCAGATATGAGAGCAAGCGAGCGAGCCAGATATGAGAGCAAGCGAGCCAGCCAGATATGAGAGCGAGCAAGACAAGAGAGCAAGCGGCTAGCCAGATATGAGAGCAAGCGAGCGAGCCAGATTTAAGAGCGAGCGAGCCAGATATGCGAGTGAGCCAGATAAGAGAGCGAGCCAGACAAGAGAGCATGTGAGCGAGCCAGATATGAGTGCAAGCGAGCGAGCCAGATATGAGAGCAAGCAAGCAATCCAGATATGAGAGCGAGACAGATAAGAGAGCGAACCAGACAAGAGAGCAAGCGAGAAAGCCAGATATGAGAGCGAGCGAGCCAGACATGAGAGCAAGCGAGCGAGCCAGACATGAGAGCAAGCGAGCAAACCAGATATGAGAGCGAGCGAGCCAGATAAGAGAGCGAGCCAGACAAGAGATCAAGCGAGCGAGCCAGATATGAGAGCAAGCGAGCAAGCCAGATATGATAGCGAGCCAGATAAGAGAGCGAACCAGACAAGAGAGCAAGTGAGCGAGCCAGATATGAGAGCAAGCGAGCGAGCCAGATATGAGAGCAAGTGAGCCAGCCAGATGTGAGAGTGAGTGAGCCAGATATGCAAGCAAGCCAGATAAGAGAGCGAGCCAGACAAGAGAGCAAGCGATCGAGCCAGATATGAGAGAAAGCGAGCAAGCCAGATATGAGAGCGAGCCAGATAAGAGAGCGAACCAGACAAGAGAGCAAGCGAGAAAGCCAGATATGAGAGCGAGCGAGCCAGACATGAGGGCAAGCGAGCGAGCCAGATATGAGAGCGAGCGAGCCAGAGAAGAGAGCAAGCCATACAAGAGAGCAAGAGAGCGAGCCAGATATGCTAGCGAGCAAGCCAGATAAGAGAGCGAGCCAGACAGGAGAGTAAGCGATTGAGCCAGATTTGAGAGCAAGCGAGCGAGCCAGATGTGAGAGCGAGCGAGCAAGATATGCAAGCAAGCCAGATAAGAGAGCGAGCCAGACAAGAGAGCAAGCGAGCGAGCCAGATATGAGAGCAAGCGAGCGAGCCAGATGTAATAGCGAGACAGATAAGAGAGCAGCGAGCGAGCCAGATATGAGAGCAAGCGAGCAAGCCAGATGTGAGAGAGAGCGAGACAGATAAGAGAACGAGCCAGACAATTAAGTAAGCGAGCGAGCCAGATATGAGAGCAAGCAAGCGATCCAGATATGCGAGCAAGCCAGACATGAGAGCGAGCGACCCAGATATGAGAGCAAGCGAGCGAGCCAGATTTCAGAGCGAGCGAGCCAGATATGCGAGTGAACCAGATAAGAGAGCGAGTCAGACAAGAGAGCAAGCGAGCGAGCCAGATATGAGAGCAAGCGAGCGAGACAGATATGAGAGCAAGTGAGCAAGCCAGATATGAGAGCATGCCAGATAAGAGAGCGAACCAGACAAGAGAGCATGCGAGCGAGCCAGATATGAGAGCAAGCGAGCAATCCAGATATGAGAGCAAGACAGATAAGAGAGCGAACCAGACAAGAGAGCAAGCGAGAAAGCCAGATATGAGAGTGAGCAAGCCAGACATGAGAGCAAGTGAGCGAGCCAGACATGAGAGCAAGCGAGCCAACCAGATATGAGAGCGAGCGAGCCAGATAAGAGAGCGAGCCAGACAAGAGATCAAGCGAGCGAGCCAGATATGAGAGCAAGCGAGCAAGCCAGATATGATAGCGAGCCAGATAAGAGAGCGAACCAGACAAGAGAGCAAGTGAGCGAGCCAGATATGAGAGCAAGCGAGCGAGCCAGATATGAGAGCGAGCGAGCCAGATAAGAGAACGAGCAAGACAAGAGAGCAAGTGAGCTAGCCAGATATGAGAGCGAGCAAGCCAGATAAGAGAGCAAGCCAGACAAGAGAGCAAGCGAGCGAGCCAGATATGAGAGCAAGCGAGCAATCCAGATATGAGAGCAAGACAGATAAGAGAGCGAACCAGACAAGAGAGCAAGCGAGAAAGCCAGATATGAGAGTGAGCAAGCCAGACATGAGAGCAAGCGAGCGAGCCAGACATGAGAGCAAGCGAGCCAACCAGATATGAGAGCGAGCGAGCCAGATAAGAGAGCGAGCCAGACAAGAGATCAAGCGAGCGAGCCAGATATGAGAGCAAGCGAGCAAGCCAGATATGATAGCGAGCCAGATAAGAGAGCGAACCAGACAAGAGAGCAAGTGAGCGAGCCAGATATGAGAGCAAGCGAGCGAGCCAGATATGAGAGCGAGCGAGCCAGATAAGAGAACGAGCAAGACAAGAGAGCAAGTGAGCTAGCCAGATATGAGAGCGAGCAAGACAAGAGAGCAAGCGGCTAGCCAGATATGAGAGCAAGCGAGCGAGCCAGATTTAAGAGCGAGCGAGCCAGATATGCGAGTGAGCCAGATAAGAGAGCGAGCCAGACAAGAGAGCATGCGAGCGAGCCAGATATGAGAGCAAGCGAGCGAGCCAGATATGAGAGCAAGCAAGCAATCCAGATATGAGAGCGAGACAGATAAGAGAGCGAACCAGACAAGAGAGCAAGCGAGAAAGCCAGATATGAGAGCGAGCGAGCCAGACATGAGAGCAAGCGAGCGAGCCAGACATGAGAGCAAGCGAGCAAACCAGATATGAGAGCGAGCGAGCCAGATAAGAGAGCGAGCCAGACAAGAGATCAAGCGAGCGAGCCAGATATGAGAGCAAGCGAGCAAGCCAGATATGATAGCGAGCCAGATAAGAGAGCAAACCAGACAAGAGAGCAAGTGAGCGAGCCAGATATGAGAGCAAGCGAGCGAGCCAGATATGAGAGCAAGTGAGCCAGCCAGATGTGAGAGTGAGTGAGCCAGATATGCAAGCAAGCCAGATAAGAGAGCGAGCCAGACAAGAGAGCAAGCGATCGAGCCAGATATGAGAGAAAGCGAGCAAGCCAGATATGAGAGCGAGCCAGATAAGAGAGCGAACCAGACAAGAGAGCAAGCGAGAAAGCCAGATATGAGAGCGAGCGAGCCAGACATGAGGGCAAGCGAGCGAGCCAGATATGAGAGAGAGCGAGCCAGAGAAGAGAGCAAGCCATACAAGAGAGCAAGCGAGCGAGCCAGATATGCTAGCGAGCAAGCCAGATAAGAGAGCGAGCCAGACAGGAGAGTAAGCGATCGAGCCAGATTTGAGAGCAAGCGAGCAAGCCAGATGTGAGAGCGAGCGAGCAAGATATACAAGCAAGCCAGATAAGAGAGCGAGCCAGACAAGAGAGCAAGCGAGCGAGCCAGATATGAGAGCAAGCGAGCGAGCCAGATGTAATAGCGAGACAGATAAGAGTGCAGCGAGCGAGCCAGATATGAGAGCAAGCGAGCAAGCCAGATGTGAGAGAGAGCGAGACAGATAAGAGAACGAGCCAGACAATTAAGCAAGCGAGCGAGACAGATATGAGAGCAAGCAAGCGATCCAGATATGCGAGCAAGCCAGACATGAGAGCGGCGACCCAGATATGAGAGCAAGCGAGCGAGCCAGATATGAGAGCAAGCGAGCGAGCCAGATTTCAGAGCGAGCGAGCCAGATATGCGAGTGAACCAGATAAGAGAGCGAGCCAGACAAGAGAGCAAGCGAGCGAGCCAGATATGAGAGCAAGCGAGCGAGACAGATATGAGAGCAAGTGAGCAAGCCAGATATGAGAGCATGCCAGATAAGAGAGCGAACCAGACAAGAGAGCATGCGAGCGAGCCAGATATGAGAGCAAGCGAGCGAGCCAGATGTGAGAGCGAGACAGATAAGAGAGCAAGTCAGACAAGAGAGCAAGCGAGCGAGCCAGATATGATAGTGAGCAAGCCAGATAAGAGAGCGAGCCAGACAAGAGAGCAAGCGAGCGAACCAGATATGAGAGCAAGCAAGCGAGCCAGATGTGAGAGCGAGCGAGGAAGATATGCGAGCGAGCCAGATAAGAGAGCGAGCCAGACAAGAGAGCGAGCCAGACAAGAGAGCAGCTAGCGAGCCAGATATGAGAGCAAGCGAGCAAGCCAGATGTGACAGAGAGCGAGGCAGATAAGAGAGCGAGCCAGACAATTAAGCAAGCGAGCGAGCCAGATATGAGAGCAAGCGAGCGATCCAGATATGAGAGCGAGCCAGATATGAGAGCGAGCGAGCCAGATATGAGAGCAAGCGAGCGAGCCAGATATGAGAGCAAGCCAGCCAGCCAGATATGAGAGCGAGCGAGCCAGATAAGAGAACGAGCAAGACAAGAGAGCAAGCGAGCTAGCCAGATATGAGAGCGAGCAAGACAAGAGAGCAAGCGGCTAGCCAGATATGAGAGCAAGCGAGCGAGCCAGATTTAAGAGCGAGCGAGCCAGATATGCGAGTGAGCCAGATAAGAGAGCGAGCCAGACAAGAGAGCATGTGAGCGAGCCAGATATGAGTGCAAGCGAGCGAGCCAGATATGAGAGCAAGCAAGCAATCCAGATATGAGAGCGAGACAGATTAGAGAGCGAACCAGACAAGAGAGCAAGCGAGAAAGCCAGATATGAGAGCGAGCGAGCCAGACATGAGAGCAAGCGAGCGAGCCAGACATGAGAGCAAGCGAGCGAACCAGATATGAGAGCGAGCGAGCCAGATAAGAGAGCGAACCAGACAAGAGAGCAAGTGAGCGAGCCAGATATGAGAGCAAGCGAGCGAGCCAGATATGAGAGCAAGTGAGCCAGCCAGATGTGAGAGTGAGTGAGCCAGATATGCAAGCAAGCCAGATAAGAGAGCGAGCCAGACAAGAGAGCAAGCGATCGAGCCAGATATGAGAGAAAGCGAGCAAGCCAGATATGAGAGCGAACCAGATAAGAGAGCGAACCAGACAAGAGAGCAAGCGAGAAAGCCAGATATGAGAGCGAGCGAGCCAGACATGAGGGCAAGCGAGCGAGCCAGATATGAGAGCGAGCGAGCCAGAGAAGAGAGCAAGCCATACAAGAGAGCAAGCGAGCGAGCCAGATATGCTAGCGAGCAAGCCAGATAAGAGAGCGAGCCAGACAGGAGAGTAAGCGATCGAGCCAGATTTGAGAGCAAGCGAGCGAGCTAGATGTGAGAGCGAGCGAGCAAGATATGCAAGCAAGCCAGATAAGAAAGCGAGCCAGACAAGAGAGCAAGCGAGCGAGCCAGATATGAGAGCAAGCGAGCGAGCCAGATGTGAGAGAGAGCGAGCCAGATATGTGAGTGAGCCAAATAAGAGAGCGAGCCAGACAAGAGAGCAAGCGAGCGAGTCAGATATGCTAGCAAGCGAGCCAGATAAGAGAGCGAGCCAGACAAGAGAGCAAGCGAGCGAGCCAGATATTTCAGCAAGCGAGCAAGCCAGATATGAGAGCAAGAGAGCGAGCCAGACAAGCGAGCAAGCGAGCGAGCCAGACAAGAGAGCAAGAGAGCGAGCCAGATATGAGCGCAAGCGAGCTAGCCAGATATGAGAGCAAGCGAGTGAGCCAGATATGAGAGCGTGCCAGATAAGAAAGCGAACCAGACAAGAGAGCAAGCGAGCGAGACAGATATGACAGCGAGCAAAACCACACATGAGAGCAAGCGAGCGAGCCAGATATGTGAGCGAGCGAGCCAGATATGAGAGCGAGCTAGCCAGATTTGCGAGCAAGCGAGCCAGATTTTCGAGCGAACAGGCCAGATAAGAGAGCGAGCCAGAGAAGAGCGCAAGCGAGCGAGCCAGACAAGAGAGCAAGCGAGCGAGCCAGATGTGAGAGCGAGCAAGCAAGATATGCGAGCGAGCCAGATAAGAGAACGAGCCAGACAAGAGAGCAGCGAGCGAGCCAGATATGAGAGCAAGCGAGCAAGCCAGATGTGAGAGAGAGTTAGGCAGATAAGAGAGCGAGCCAGACAATTAAGCAAGCGAGCGAGCCAGATATGAGAGCAAGCGAGTGATCCAGATATGAGAGCGAGCCAGACATGAGAGCGATCGAGCCAGATATGAGAGCAAGCGAGCCAGCCAGATATGAGAGCAAGCGAGCCAGCCAGATATGAGAGTGAGCCAGATAAGAGAGCGAGCAAGACAAGAGAGCAAGCGAGCTAGCCAGATATGAGAGCAAGCGAGCGAGCCAGATATGAAAGCAAGCGAGCGAGCCAGATTTGAGAGCGAGCGAGCCAGATATGCGAGCGAGCCAGATAAGAGAGCGAGCCAGACAAGAGAGCAAGCGAGCTAGCCAGATTTGAGAGCGAGCAAGACAAGAGAGCAAGCGAGCTAGCCAGATATGAGAGCAAGCGAGCCAGCCAGATATGAGAGCGAGCCAGATAAGAGAGCGAGCGAGCGAGCGAGCTAGCCAGATATGAGAGCAAGCGAGCAAGCCAGATTTGAGAGCGAGCGAGCCAGATATGCGAGCGAGCAAGATAAGAGAGCGAGCCAGACAAGAGAGCAAGCGAGCAAGCCAGAAATGAGAGCAAGGGAGCGAGTCAGATATGAGAGCAAGCGAGCGAGCCAGATATGAGAGCGAGCTAGCCAGATATGCGAGCGAGCCAGATAAGAGAATGAGCCAGACAAGAGAGCAAACGAGCTAGCCAGATATGAGAACAAGCGAGCAAACCAGATTTGAGAGCGAGGGAGCTAGATATGCGAGCGAGCCAGATATGCGAGCGAGCCAGATAAGAGAGTGAGCCACACAAGAGAGCAAGCGAGCGAGCCAGATATGAGAGCAAGTGAGCGAGACAGATATGAGAGCAAGCGAGCGAACCAGATATGAGAGCGTGCCAGATAAGAGAGCAAACCAGACAAGAGAGCAAGCGAGCCAGACAGATATGAGAGCGAGCAAGCCAGACAAGAGAGCAAGCGAGCCAGACAGATATGAGAGCGTAACAAATAAGAGAGCGAGCCAGACAAGAGAGCAAGTGAGCGAGCCAGATATGAGAGCGAGAGAGCCAGACATGAGAGCAAGCGAGCGAACCAGAGATGAGAGCGAGCAAGCCAGACATGAGAGCAAGCGAGCGAGCCAGATATGAGAGCGAGCGAGCCAGGCAAGAGAGCAAGCGAGCCAGACAGATATGAGAGCGAGCAAGCCAGACAAGAGAGCAAGCGAGCCAGACAGATATGAGAGCGTAACAAATAAGAGAGCGAGCCAGACAAGAGAGCAAGTGAGCGAGCCAGATATGAGAGCGAGTGAGCCAGACATGAGAGCAAGCGAGCGAACCAGAGATGAGAGCGAGCAAGCCAGACATGAGAGCAAGCGAGCGAGCCAGATATGAGAGCGAGCGAGCCAGGCATGAGAGTAAGTGAGCGAGCCAGATATGAGAGCGAGCGAGCAAGACATGAGAGCGAGCGAGCCAGATATGAGAGCGAGCAAGCCAGATAAGAGAGCGAGCCAGACAAGAGAGCAAGCGAGCAAGCCAGATGTGAGAGCGAGCGAAACAGATATGCGAGCGAGCGAGCCAGATAAGAGAGCGAGCCAGACAAGAGAGCAAGCGAGCGAGCCAGATGTGAGAGCGAGTGAGACAGATATGCGAGCGAGCCATAAAAGAGAGCAAGCGAGCGAGCCAGATATGAGAGCAAGCGAGCGAGCCAGATATGAGAGCGAGCCAGATAAGAGAGCCAGCCAA
Organism: Hyla sarda; assembly: GCF_029499605.1. Taxonomy (NCBI): domain Eukaryota; kingdom Metazoa; phylum Chordata; class Amphibia; order Anura; family Hylidae; genus Hyla; species Hyla sarda. Next base: position 153,129 of record NW_026610752.1, read on the forward strand.
ACAAGAGAGCAAGCGAGCGAGCCAGATATGAGAGCAAGCGAGCGAGCCAGATGTGAGAGCGAGCGAGCCAGATTTGCGAGCGAGCCAAATAAGAGAGCGAGCCAGACAAGAGAGCAAGCTAGCAAGCCAGATATGAAAGCAAGCTTGCCAGATAAGAGAGGGAGCCAGACAAGAGAGCAAGCGAGCGAGCCAGATGTGAGAGCGAGCGAGCCAGATATGCGAGCGAGCCATATAAGAGAGCGAGCCAGACAAGAGAGCAAGCGAGCGAGCCAGATATGAGAGCGAGCGAGCCAGACATGAGAGCAAGCGAGCGAGCCAGATATGAGAGCGAGCGAGCCAGATAAGAGAGCGAGCCAGACAAGAGAGCAAGCGAGCGAGCCAGATATGAGAGCGAGCGAGCCAGACATGAGAGCAAGCGAGCGAGCCAGATATGAGAGCGAGCGAGCCAGATAAGAGAGCGAGCCAGACAAGAGAGCAAGCGAGCGAGCCAGATATGAGAGCAAGCGAGCGAGCCAGAGGTGAAAGTGAGCGAGCCAGATATGCGAGCAAGCCAGATATGAGAGCAAGCTTGCCAGATAAGAGAGGGAGCCAGACAAGAGAGCAAGCGAGCGAGCCAGATGTGAGAGCGAGCGATCCAGATATGCGAGCGAGCCATATAAGAGAGCGAGCCAGACAAGAGAGCAAGCGAGCGAGCCAGATATGAGAGCGAGCGAGCCAGACATGAGAGCAAGCGAGCGAGCCAGATATGAGAGCGAGCGAGCCGGATAAGAGAGCGAGCCAGACAAGAGAGCAAGCGAGCGAGCCAGATGTGAGAGCGAGCCAGATAAGAGAGCGAGCCAGACAAGAGAGCAAGCGAGCGAGCCAGACAAGAGAGCAAGCGAGCGAGACACATATGAGAGCAAGCGAGCGAGCCAGATATGAGAGCAAGCGAGCAAGCCAGATATGAGAGCGAGCCAGATAAGAGAGCGAACCAGACAAGAGAGAAAGCGAGCGAGCGAGATATCAGAGTGAGCGAGCCACATATGAGAGCGAGCTAGCCAGATGAGCGAGCGAGCCATTTAAGTGAGAGAGCCAGACAAGAGAGTAAGCGAGCGAGCCAGATATGAGAGCGAGTGAGCCAGACATGAGAGCAAGTGAGCGAGCAATACATGAGAGCGAGCGAGCAATACATGAGAGCAAGCGAGCAAGCCAGATATGAGAGTGAGCGAGCCAGATAAGAGAGCGAGCCAGACAAGAGAGCAAGCGAGCGAGCCAGATGTCAGAGCAAGCCAGATAAAAGAGCGAGCCAGACAAGAGAGCAAGCGAGCTAGACAGATATGAGAGTGAGCGAGCCAGACATGAGAGCAAGCGAGCGAGCAAGATATGAGAGAGAACAAGCCAGATAAGAGAGCGAGCCAGACAAGAGAGCATGCGAGCGAGCCAGATATGAGAGCAAGCGAGCGAGCCAGATGTGAGAGCGAGACAGATAAGAGAGCGAGCCAGACAAGAGAGCAAGCGAGCGAGCCAGATATGAGAGCACGCGAGCGAGCCAGATGTGAAAGCAAGCGAGCCAGATATGCGAGCGAGCCAGATAAGAGAGTGAGCCAGAAAAGAGAGCAAGCGAGCGAGCCAGATATGAGAGCAAGCGAGCGAGCCAGATGTGAGAGCGAGCGAGCCAGATATGCGAGTGAGCCAAATAAGAGAGCGAGCCAGACAAGAGAGCAAGCGAGCGAGCCAGATATGCTAGCAAGCGAGCCAGATAAGAGAGCGAGCCAGACAAGAGAGCAAGCGAGCGAGCCAGATATTTCAGCAAGCGAGCAAGCCAGATATGAGAGCAAGAGAGCGTGCCAGACAAGCGAGCAAGCGAGCGAGCCAGACAAGAGAGCAAGAAAGTGAGCCAGATATGAGCGCAAGCGAGCGAGCCAGATATGAGAGCAAGCGAGTGAGCCAGATATGAGAGCAAGCGAGTGAGCCAGATATGAGAGCGTGCCAGATAAGAAAGCGAACCAGACAAGAGAGCAAGCGAGCGAGACAGATATGACAGCGAGCAAAACCACACATGAGAGCAAGCGAGCGAGCCAGATATGTGAGCGAGCGAGCCAGATATGAGAGCGAGCTAGCCAGATTTGCGAGCGAGCGAGCCAGATTTTCGAGCGAACAGGCCAGATAAGAGAGCGAGCCAGAGAAGAGCGCAAGCGAGCGAGCCAGATATGAGAGCAAGCGAGCGAGCCAGATATGCGAGCGGGCCATATAAGAGAGCGAGCCAGACATGAGAGCGAGCGAGCCAGACATGAGAGCAAGCGAGCGAGCCAGATATGAGAGCGAGCGAGCCAGATATGCGAACGAGTCAGATAAGAGAGCGAGCCAGACAAGAGAGCAAGCGAGCGAGCCAGATATGAGAGCAAGCGAGCGAGCCAGATGTGAGCGAGCGAGCCAGATATGCGAGCGAGCCAGATAAGAGATCGAGCCAGACAAGAGAGCAAGCGAGCGTGCCTGATTTGAGACCAAGCGAGCGAGCCAGATGTGAGCGAGCGAGCCAGATATGCGAGCGAGCCAGATAAGAGAGCGAGCCAGATATGCGAGCGAGCGAGCCAGATATGCGAGCGAGTGAGCCAGATAAGAGAGCGAGCCAGACAGGAGAGCGAGCGAGCGAGCCAGATATGAGAGCGAGCGAGCCAGATAAGAGAGCGAGCCAGACAGGAGAGCGAGCGAGCGAGCCAGATATGAGAGCAAGCGAACGAGCCAGATGTGAGAGCGAGCGAGCCAGATATGCGAGCGAGCCATATAAGAGAGCGAGACAGACAAGAGAGCAAGAGAGCCAGATATAAGAGCAAGCGAGCAAGCCAGATATACGAGCGGGCCAGATAAGAGAGCGAGCCAGACAAGAGAGCAAGCGAGCGAGCCAGATATGAGAGCGAGCAAGCAAGGAATGAGAGTAAGCCAACGAGCCAGATATGAGAACGAGCGAGCCAGACATGAGAGCAAGCGAGCGAGCCAGATATGCGAGCAAGCGAGCCAGATAAGAGAGCGAGCCAGATAAGAGGACAAGCGAGCGAGCCAGATGTGGGAGCGAGCGAGCCAGATATGCGAGCAAGCCAGATAAGAGAGCGAGCCAGACAAGAGAGAGAGCGAGCCAGATATGAGAGCAAGCGAGCGAGCCAGATATGCGAGCGAGCGAGCCAGATAAGAGAGCGAACCAGACAAGAGAGCAAGCGAGCTAGCCAGATATGAGAGCAAGGGAGCGAGCCAGATTTGAGAGCGAGCAAGCCAGATATGCGAGTGAACCAGATAAGAGAGCGAGCCAGACAAGAGAGCAAGCGAGCGAGCCAGATATGAGAGCAAGCGAGCGAGCCAGATATGAGAGCAAGCGAGCAAGCAAGATATGAGAGCGTGCCAGATAAGAGAGCGAACCAGACAAGAAAGCAAGCGAGCCAGACATATATGAGAGCGAGCGAGCCAGACAAGAGAGCAAGCGAGCGAGCCAGATATGAGAGCAAGCGAGCCAGATAAGAGAGGGAGCCAGACAAGAGTGCAAGCGAGCGAGCCAGATGTGAGAGCGAGCGAGCCAGATATGCGAGCGAGCCATATAAGAGAGGGAGCCAGACAAGAGAGCAAGCGAGCGAGCCAGATATGAGAGTGAGTGAGCCAGACTTGAGAGCAAGTGAGCGAGCCAGATATAAGAGCGAGCGAGCCAGACATGAGAGCAAGCGAGCGAGCCAGATATGAGAGCGAGCGAGCCAGATAAGAGAGCGAGCCAGACAAGAGAGCAAGTGAGCGAGCCAGATATGAGAGTGAGCGAGCCAAATATGCGAGCGAGCCATGAAAGAGAGCAAGACGCACAAGAGAGCAAGCGAGCAAGCCAGAAATGAGAGCAAGGGAGCGAGTCAGATATGAGAGCAAGCGAGCGAGCCAGATATGAGAGCGAGCTAGCCAGATATGCGAGAGAGCCAGATAAGAGAATGAGCCAGACAAGAGAGCAAGCGAGCTAGCCAGATATGAGAACAAGCGAGCAAACCAGATTTGAGAGCGAGGGAGCTAGATATGCGAGCGAGCCAGATATGCAAGCGAACAAGATAAGAGAGTGAGCCACACAAGAGAGCAAGCGAGCGAGCCAGATATGAGAGCAAGCGAGCGAGCCAGATATGAGAGCGTGCCAGATAAGAGAGCAAACCAGACAAGAGAGCAAGCGAGCCAGACAGATATGAGAGCGAGCAAGCCAGACAAGAGAGCAAGCGAGCCAGACAGATATGAGAGCAAGTGAGCGAGCCAGATATGAGAGCAAGCGAGCAAGCCAGATATGAGAGCGTAACAAATAAGAGAGCGAGCCAGACAAGAGAGCAAGCGAGCGAGCCAGATATGAGAGCGAGTGAGCCAGACATGAGAGCAAGCGAGCGAACCAGAGATGAGAGCGAGCAAGCCAGACATGAGAGCAAGCGAGCGAGCCAGATATGAGAGCGAGCGAGCCAGGCATGAGAGTAAGTGAGCGAGCCAGATATGAGAGCGAGCGAGCAAGACATGAGAGCGAGCGAGCCAGATATGAGAGCGAGCGAGCCAGATAAGAGAGCGAGCCAGACAAGAGAGCAAGCGAGCAAGCCAGATGTGAGAGCGAGCGAACCAGATATGCGAGCGAGCGAGCCAGATAAGAGAGCGAGCCAGACAAGAGAGCAAGCGAGCGAGCCAGATGTGAGAGCGAGCGAGCCAGATATGCGAGCGAGCCATAAAAGAGAGCAAGCGAGCGAGCCAGATATGAGAGCAAGCGAGCGAACCAGATATGAGAGCGAGCCAGATAAGAGAGCGAGCTAGACAAGAGAGCAAGCGAGCGAGCCAGATATGAGAGCAAGCGAGCGAGCCAGATGTGAGAGCGAGCCAGATAAGAGAGCCAGCCAAACAAGAGAGCAAGCGAGCGAGCCAGTTATGAGAGCAAGCTTGCCAGATAAGAGAGGGAGCCAGACAAGAGAGCAAGCGAGCGAGCCAGATGTGAGAGCGAGCGAGCCAGATATGCGAGCGAGCCATATAAGAGAGCGAGCCAGACAAGAGAGCAAGCGAGCGAGCCAGATATGAGAGCGAGCGAGCCAGACATGAGAGCAAGCGAGCGAGCCAGAAATGAGAGCAAGCGAGCGAGCCAGAAATGAGAGCAAGGGAGCGAGTCAGATATGAGAGCGAGCCAGACAAGAGAGCAAGCGAGCGTGCCAGATGTGAGAGCGAGCCAGATAAGAGAGCGAGCCAAACAAGAGAGCAAGCGAGCGAGCCAGATATGAGAGCAAGCGAGCGAGCCAGAGGTGAGAGTGAGCGAGCCAGATATGCGAGCGAGCCAGTTAAGAGAGCGAGCCAGACAAGAGAGCAAGCGAGCGAGACACATATGAGAGCAAGCGAGCGAGCCAGATATGAGAGCAAGCGAGCAAGCCAGATATGAGAGCGAGCCAGATAAGAGAGCGAACCAGACAAGAGAGCAAGCGAGCGAGCGAGATATCAGAGTGAGCGAGCCACATATGAGAGCGAGCTAGCCAGATGAGCGAGCGAGCCATTTAAGTGAGAGAGCCAGACAAGAGAGTAAGCGAGCGAGCCAGATATGAGAACGAGTGAGCCAGACATGAGAGCAAGTGAGCGAGCAATACATGAGAGCGAGCGAGCAATACATGAGAGCAAGCGAGCAAGCCAGATATGAGAGTGAGCGAGCCAGATAAGAGAGCGAGCCAGACAAGAGAGCAAGCGAGAGAGCCAGATGTCAGAGCAAGCCAGATAAAAGAGCGAGCCAGACAAGAGAGCAAGCGAGCTAGACAGATATGAGAGTGAGCGAGCCAGACATGAGAGCAAGCGAGCGAGCAAGATATGAGAGCGAACAAGCCAGATAAGAGAGCGAGCCAGACAAGAGAGCATGCGAGCGAGCCAGATATGAGAGCAAGCGAGCGAGCCAGATGTGAGAGCGAGACAGATAAGAGAGTGAGCCAGACAAGAGAGCAAGCGAGCGAGCCAGATATGAGAGCACGCGAGCGAGCCAGATGTGAGTGCGAGCGAGCCAGATATGCGAGCGAGCCAGATAAGAGAATGAGCCAGAAAAGAGAGCAAGCGAGCGAGTCAGATATGAGAGCAAGCGAGCGAGCCAGATGTGAGAGCGAGCGAGCCAGATATGCGAGCGAGCCAAATAAGAGAGCGAGCCAGACAAGAGAGCAAGCGAGCGAGCCAGATTTGAGAGCAAGCAAGCGAGACAGATATGAGAGCAAGCGAGCGAGCCAGATATGAGAGCGAGCTAGCCAGATATGCGAGCGAGCCAGATAAGAGAGTGAGTCAGACAAGAGAGCAAGCGAGCTAGCCAGATATGAGAACAAGCGAGCAAATCAGATGTGAGAGCGAGTGAGCCAGATATGCGAGCGAGCCAGATATGCGATGGAGCCAGATAAGAGAGCGAGCCAGACAAGAGAGCAAGCGAGCGAGACAGATATGAGAGCAAGCGAGCAAGCCAGATATGAGAGCGAGCCAGATAAGAGAGAGAACCAGACAAGAGAGCAAGCGAGCGAGACAGATATGTGAGCGAGCGATCCAGATATGGGAGAAAGCGAACGAGCCAGATATGAGAGCGAGCTAGCCAGATATGCAAGCGAGGGAGCCAGATAAGAGAGCGAGCGAGACAAGAGAGCAAGCCAGCGAGCCAGATATGTTAGCGAGCAAGCCAGATAAGAGAGCGAGCCAGACAAGAGAGCAAGCGAGCGAGCCAGATATGAGAGCAAGCGAGCAAGCCAGATGTGAGAGCGAGACAGATTAGAGAGCGAGCCAGACAAGAGAGCAAGCGAGTGAGCCAGATGTTAGAGCGAGCGAGCAAGATATGTGAGCGAGCCACATAAGAGAGCGAGTCAGACAAGAGAGCAGCGAGTGAGCCAGATGTGAGAGAGAGCGAGGCAGATAAGAGAACGAGCCAGGCAATTAAGCAAGCGAGCGAGCCAGATATGAGAGCAAGCGAGCGAGCCAGATATGCGAGCGAGCCAGACATGAGAGCAAGCGAGCCAGATATGAGAGCAAGCGAGCGAGCCAGATATGAGAGCAAGCGAGCCAGCCAGATATGAGAGCGAGCCAGATAAGAGAGCGAGCAAGACAAGAGAGCAAGCGAGCTAGCCAGATATGAGAGCAAGCGAGCCAGCCAGATTTGAGAGCGAGTGAGCCAGATATGCGAGTGAACCAGATAAAAGAGCGAGCCAGACAATAGTGCAAGCGAGCGAGCCAGATATGAGAGCAAGCGAGCGAGCCAGATATGCGAGTGAACCAGATAAGAGAGCGAGCCAGACAATAGAGCAAGCGAGCGAGCCAGATATGAGAGCAAGCGAGCGAGCCAGATATGAGAGCAAGCGAGCAAGCTAGATATGAGAGCGTGCCAGATAAGAGAGCGAACCAGACAAGAGAGCAAGCAAGCGAGACAGATATGAGAGCGAGCGAGCCAGACAAGAGAGCAAGCGAGCGAGCCAGATATGAGAGCAAGCGAGCGAGCCAGATATGAGAGCAAGCGAGCAAACCAGATATGAGAGCGTGCCAGATAAGAGAGCGAGCCAGATATGAGAGCAAGCGAGCGAGATAGGAGAGCAAGCCAGACAAGAGAGCAAGCAAGCGAACCAGAGATGAGAGTGAGCAAGCCAGATATGAGAGCAAGCGAGCGAGCCAGATATGAGAGCAAGTGAGCCAGCCAGATTTGAGAGCGAGTGAGCCAGATATGCGAGTGAACCAGATAAGAGAGCGAGCCAGACAAGAGAGCAAGCGAGCGAGCCAGATATGAGAGTAAGCGAGCGAGCCAGATATGAGAGCAAGCGAGCAATCCAGATATGAGAGCGTGCCAGATAAGAGAGCGAACCAGACAAGAAAGCAAGCAAGCGAGACAGATATGAGAGCGAGTGAGCCAGACAAGAGAGCAAGCGTGCGAGCCAGATATGAGAGCAAGCGAGCGAGCCAGATATGAGAGCAAGCGAGCAAGCCAGATATGAGAGCGTGCCAGATAAGAGAGCGAGCCAGATAAGAGAGCAAGCGAGCGAGACAGATATGTGAGCGAGCGATCCAGATATGGGAGAAAGCGAACGAGCCAGATATGAGAGCGAGCTAGCCAGATATGCAAGCGAGGGAGCCAGATAAGAGAGCGAGCGAGACAAGAGAGCAAGCCAGCGAGCCAGATATGTTAGCGAGCAAGCCAGATAAGAGAGCGAGCCAGACAAGAGAGCAAGCGAGCGAGCCAGATATGAGAGCAAGCGAGCAAGCCAGATGTGAGAGCGAGACAGATTAGAGAGCGAGCCAGACAAGAGAGCAAGCGAGTGAGCCAGATGTTAGAGCGAGCGAGCAAGATATGTGAGCGAGCCACATAAGAGAGCGAGTCAGACAAGAGAGCAGCGAGTGAGCCAGATGTGAGAGAGAGCGAGGCAGATAAGAGAGCGAGCCAGGCAATTAAGCAAGCGAGCGAGCCAGATATGAGAGCAAGCGAGCGAGCCAGATATGCGAGCGAGCCAGACATGAGAGCAAGCGAGCCAGATATGAGAGCAAGCGAGCGAGCCAGATATGAGAGCAAGCGAGCCAGCCAGATATGAGAGCGAGCCAGATAAGAGAGCGAGCAAGACAAGAGAGCAAGCGAGCTAGCCAGATATGAGAGCAAGCGAGCCAGCCAGATTTGAGAGCGAGTGAGCCAGATATGCGAGTGAACCAGATAAAAGAGCGAGCCAGACAATAGTGCAAGCGAGCGAGCCAGATATGAGAGCAAGCGAGCGAGCCAGATATGCGAGTGAACCAGATAAGAGAGCGAGCCAGACAATAGAGCAAGCGAGCGAGCCAGATATGAGAGCAAGCGAGCGAGCCAGATATGAGAGCAAGCGAGCAAGCTAGATATGAGAGCGTGCCAGATAAGAGAGCGAACCAGACAAGAGAGCAAGCAAGCGAGACAGATATGAGAGCGAGCGAGCCAGACAAGAGAGCAAGCGAGCGAGCCAGATATGAGAGCAAGCGAGCGAGCCAGATATGAGAGCAAGCGAGCAAACCAGATATGAGAGCGTGCCAGATAAGAGAGCGAGCCAGATATGAGAGCAAGCGAGCGAGATAGGAGAGCAAGCCAGACAAGAGAGCAAGCAAGCGAACCAGAGATGAGAGTGAGCAAGCCAGATATGAGAGCAAGCGAGCGAGCCAGATATGAGAGCAAGTGAGCCAGCCAGATTTGAGAGCGAGTGAGCCAGATATGCGAGTGAACCAGATAAGAGAGCGAGCCAGACAAGAGAGCAAGCGAGCGAGCCAGATATGAGAGTAAGCGAGCGAGCCAGATATGAGAGCAAGCGAGCAATCCAGATATGAGAGCGTGCCAGATAAGAGAGCGAACCAGACAAGAAAGCAAGCAAGCGAGACAGATATGAGAGCGAGTGAGCCAGACAAGAGAGCAAGCGTGCGAGCCAGATATGAGAGCAAGCGAGCGAGCCAGATATGAGAGCAAGCGAGCAAGCCAGATATGAGAGCGTGCCAGATAAGAGAGCGAGCCAGATAAGAGAGCAAGCGAGCGAGCCAGATATGAGAGCGAGTGAGCCAGACATGAGAGCAAGCAAGCGAACCGGAGATGATAGTGAGCAAGCCAGACATGAGAGCAAGCCAGATATTAGAGTGAGCGAGCCAGGCATGAGAGTAAGTGAGCGAGCCAGATATGAGAGCGAGTGAGCCAGACATGAGAGCGAGCGAGCAAGATATGAGAGAGAGCGAGCCAGATATGCGAGCGAGCGAGCCAGATAAGAGAGCGAGCAAGACAAGAGAGCAAGCGAGCGAACCAGATGTGAGAGCGAGCGAGCCAGATATGCGAGCGAGCCATAAAAGAGAGCGAGACAGACAAGAGAGTAAGGGAGCGAGCCAGATATGAGAGCAAGCGAGCAAGCCATATATGAGAGCGAGCCAGATAAGAGAGCGAGACAGACAAGAGAGCAAGCGAGCGAGCCAGATATGAGAGCAAGCGAGCGAGCCAGATGTGAGAGCGAGACAGATAAGAGAGCGAGCCAAACAAGAGAGCAAGCGAGCCAGATATGAGAGCAAGCAAGCGAGCCAGATGTGAGAGCGAGCGAGCCAGATAAGAGAGCGAGCCAGACAAGAGAGCAAGCGAGCGAGCCAGATATGAGAGCAAGCGAGCGAGCCAGATGTGAGAGCGAGCGAGCCAAATAAGAGAGTGAGCCAGACAAGAGAGTAAGCGAGCGAGCCAGATATGAGAGCAAGCGAGCGAGCCAGATATGAGAGCGAGCTAGCCAGATATGCGAGCGAGCCAGATAAGAGAGTGAGTCAGACAAGAGAGCAAGCGAGCGAACTAGATATGACAGCGAGCGAGCCAGACATGAGAGCAAGCGAGCTAGCCAGATATGAGAACAAGCGAGCAAACCAGATGTGAGAGCGAGCGAGCCAGATATGCGAGCAAGCGAGTGAGCCAGATATGCGAGCGAGCCATATAAGAGAGCGAGTCAGACAAGAGAGCAAGCGAGCGAACCAGATATGACAGCAAGCGAGCCAGACATGAGAGCAAGCGAGCGAGCCAGATATTAGAGCGAGCGAGCCAGACATGAGAGCAAGCGAGCGAGCATGATATGAGAGCGAGCGAGCCAGATATGCGAGCCAGATAAGAGAGCGAGCCAGACAAGAGAGCAAGCGAGCGAGCCAGATGTGAGAGCGAGCGAGCCAGATATGCGAGCGAGCCATATAAGAGAGCGAGCCAGACAAGAGAGCAAGCAAGCGAGCCAGATATGAGAGCGAGTGAGCCAGACATGAGAGCAAGTGAGCGAGCCAGATCTGAGAGCGAGTGAGCCAGACATGAGAGCAAGCGAGCGAGCCAGATATGAGAACGAGTGAGCCAGATGAGAGAGCAAGCCAGACAAGAGAGCAAGCGAGCGAGCCAGATGTGAGAGCGAGCCAGATAAGGGAGCGAGCCAGACAAGAGAGCAAGCGAGAGAGCCAGATATGAGAGCAAGCGAGCGAGCCAGAGGTGAGAGCGAGCGAGCCAGATATGCGAGCCAGATAAGAGAGCGAGCCAGACAAGAGAGCAAGCGAGCGAGACAGATATGAGAGCAAGCGAGCGAGACAGATATGAGAGCAAGCGAGCGAGCCAGATGTGAAAGCAAGCGAGCCAGATAAGAGAGCCAGATAAGAGAGCGAGCCAGACAAGAGAGCAAGCGAGCGAGCCAGATATGAGAGCAAGCGAGCGAGCCAGATATGCGAGCGAGCTAGCCAGATATGAGAGCAAGCCAGATTAGAGAGCGAGCCAGACAAGAGAGCAAGCGAGCTAGCCAGATATGAGAGCGAGCCAGACAAGAGAGCAAGCGAGCGAGCCAGACATGAGAGCGAGCGAGCCAGATATGAGAGCAAGCAAGCCAGATATGAGAGTGAGCCAGATATGAGAGCGAGCGAGCCAGATTTGTGAGCGAGCGAGCCAGATATGAGAGCGAGCGAGATGTGAGAGCAAGCAGGCGAGACATGAGAGCATGCGAGCGAGCCAGATATGAAATCGAGCGAGCCAGATATGCGTGCGAGCAGGCCAGATATGCGAGCGAGCCAAGTATGAGAGCGAGCGAGTCTGTGGAGGAGCATTGCTCGGGGCAACAGATCAAGATTTTTTTCCTGGAAAAAGGACATCGGCAGGCCGTTGCTGGGGGCAACCGACGTGGGCCACAACCGGTGGTCGCCAGATGAAGCCGAGGTCCCGTGAGTTGTTGGTGGGCAGAATCCCACTGTGGGTGAACTTGGATTGTTGCCAGACTGTATCTCGGATTATGCCAGAAATAATTCCATTTGTGAAGTCCCGCCCGGAGCCCAGTAAGACTATGCAAATTACCTTTGATACATGTTTTGGGACAGTAAGCCATATGATGGAGGTATGTGCGGAACTTACAGTGGAAATTGCACTGGGCAGAGACTTTCCGTATTTCTGGCAGCTGTGGAATGCTGACAGTGCACCTCAGAGTTCACGCACAAAGGTTCCGGAAGTAGTGAGGACTGGGGGGTCTCTACTGGACTGTGTGAATGGTGCTGTATATTGTGAACCCATGCAGGCTGATAATGTTTTTCTTGAAGCACTTATGTTAATGTGTTCCGATGTAAAGAGTATTGTCGCCACCTCTCACAGGACAAAAGAAAACCTTTGTGAGCTGGAAATAGAAGGTAAAAAGATGATGGTTTTGTTAGATCCAAAATTTGTAATAAGTCTGGTAAAGACCAGCGGCAGAAAGCCAGACCCTGCTGTAGTGTAAAACAGTAAATGTGTGTATTTCTACTCCCTATGCTACCATAAGTCATAAGGTTGCAATTGAGCCTTCCTAAGAGTATGAAGCAGTGCTGGGGAAGGATTTTCCATTTTTTCAGCAGTTGTGGGAAGATAGTCAGGTGACTAGAGCAGAACACCTGATAGGCTCACAACACTTGATTTACACCACATAGCAATGGACAGTAACTCCACAGAGGCTGAGGACGGGGAGTGTCAGCAGACCCTAGGTATATCTCAGGTGGGAGTGTGCCAGACCACTAGGGGAGCTGAAGAACAGTCCGCGAGTCAAGATAAAGATGTGACTGGAAAAGAAGCTACAGAGATGGCTGTGGAGAAACCAAAACTCCGGAAAAGAGTACCGGTGGAGCTGGGGGGCTGCGCTTACGGTCACAGACAGAGTCCTAAGTGAAGAAGATGTGGTGTCTGAACTAGAGAGAGGTCGTAACCAGGAAGGTCGAACCACTGGACCACATATTGTTGCAGACCCAGGAGCCCTAATAGTTTTTTCCAGGCCATGAAGAGACTGTGACAAGATAAAAGAAAAGTCTGCCAAGGAGCCAAGAGACAGTTCAGAGGAACTTTTTGGGAATCACCTGGATTCGCTGGTGCCCAGAGTCATTGAAGTTGTTGCTAGGGGCAACAAACTTACCACCAAGGGATTTCCAGTCCGACGGGAATGTTTAGCAAGAGTCTCCTGAGTTGCCAACGTGGTGGGAGAGGAAGAGGGCCAGGTGTCAGTGGCACCTGTTGTTGATGATAATAATGAGGCACAAGTGGCCACAACCCCAAAAAAGGGGGAGACTTCATCTAGAGATGGAGAAGAGCTGGGTCGAGTGTCTGACAGAGGACGAGAGGATGTCTCAAGGTCTAACAGCGAGAGTGAGGAGACCGCTGTCAGTAAAAGGTCTCGGAAAAGACGAGCTGGCCTTGAAAAAATACTGGAGCAGATCCAGAATCTGGAAGAAACCCTGCAGATGGTTTCTGTGAAGTTGATGGAAAAAGAAAAAGAGGTACAGTGATCCCCCGACTTATGATGGCCCCGACATATGATCATTTCAACATATGATGACCTCTCAGAGCCCATTGTATGTTGAAGGCAGCCTCGACATATGATGCTGCTGTGTGTCGGGGCCATCGTACAAACAGCTATCTGACAGCGCTGACAACTTCAGCAAATGACAGACAGTTGTATAATGTGCCCCGTGTGCCCCGTTCTGCCTCCTGTTACTCACATGCTGTCCTGCTAACTCACGGAGGCTTCCACTGTGAGCTCCGTGTAAGCACCGCCCCCCCATTGCAGCCATAGCCAATAGCCTGCAGCATCTTGCTGCAGGCATCCAATGAGCCGCTCCCCTTCCTTTCCTATAGAGCTGTAGTCGGCAGGATCGTAATGGAGGACATTCTGTCACCCCCTGAAGGTATTTAAAGAACTGTACAGTACTGTATGCGATGTCACACATCACATACAATACATAGACACACTATACACCCCATACATCAATGTTTCCCTATCAGTGTGCCTCCAGCTGTTGCAAAACTATAACTCCCAGAATGCCCAGACAGTCAATGGCTGTACATGCATGCTGGGAGTTGTAGTTGTGCAACAGCTGGAGGCACCCTGGTTTGTTAAACACTCCCCATACACTCCACCTACAATGGTCATCCCAGAACCAATTAGCAGTTTCCCATAGAGATATGTATTCAACATACAATGGTTCCGAGGCCCCAGAACCAATTACTATTTTTACATAGACATATGTACTCGACATATGATGGTTTCAACATATGATGGTTCTCCTGGAACCAATTAATATCATATGTTGAGGGACCACTGTTCATCGCTTGACAGAGGAGAAGGACAAATCACTTGCTGACTTTAAGAAAGAGCAAGAAGCGAGGCTTCAGCTGGAAAAAGTCATGGAGCACCACAGAAGTGAGTTTGTGGCTCTGCAGGATGAACTGTCCCTCTCCCAGGGTCTTGTGACCAGCAAGGAGAGTGAAGTGGAGAGTCTGGCCAAGCGGATGTCATTCAAGGAAGAAGAAGTGAGTCTTCTACATGGTGCATATCAGGCTCTGTGGAGTGATCACAAGGCTAGGCTGGTAGCCATGAAAAAACGAAGAATGAAATGAAGATGGAAGTTGAGGCTCTTGCCAGCAATCTGGAGAGTGTCTCTAAAGCTAAGAGACAACTTGTGGAGGAAGTCATGGCGAAGAATGCCCTTGCACATGCTCTTCAATCTGCTCGTCATGACAATGACTTGCTCCGTGAGCAGTATGAGGAGGCCCTGAAACAAGTTGAGACTCTGAAACATGAAAACAAGAACTTGCAACAGGAGATCTCAGATCTATCTGAACAGATTGGTGAGAGTGGAAAATTTATCAATGAGTTAGAGAAGACCAAGAAACAGTTGCTGGACAGTGAGAAGATGAACTCTGCTAAGCTCAAGAGTGAGCAGCTAAAATATATAAAGCTGGAAGATGACATGAAGATCTTAAAAGAGAGCCTGGAAGTGCAGAACGAAATGCGCAGAAGGTCCCACGTAGCTGCCTTGGTTTTGCTGGGAGCGCAACTCTACGAGCAGGTGGCTGTGCTGGCGGACAATGAACAGTTGAGGAAACAATTGCTGTCTTCGGAAGATACTGTCAGGGACTTGACAGAGTTACTTGACAGTGAGAGGATGAAGTCCGCTAAGCTCCAGTGTAAGCAGCGAAAATGTGAGAAAAAGGAAGAGGACCAGGAAGTCCTAAAAGAGAGCAGAGACCAAGCTATGGGGGAATTGGCTCAAGAAAGGCTTCTGGGGCAGAAGTTACGGGATACAGGGATGCTTTCTCTGAAGCCCGGTAAAAAGTCCTCTAATGCTAAGATTGAGGTGAAGCCCTGTAAGAAGTCCCCTGAAGCTAGGACTGAGCAGAAACCTGGTGTGAAATCCTCTGAAGTGGAGACTAAGGAGGAGTCAGGCGGGAAATCCTCTGAACCTGAGCAGACCAAAAATTCTGAAGGTAATGCTGAGGCAGAGAAATCCTCTGAAGCAGAAGCTAAACCAGAGTCAACCTCAAAAGCTATGAGTAAAGAGAATGGCACAACTGAAGCTACAGGTGAAGAGAAGAGTAAGCCTGAAGAAGCTGCAGTGAAGAGCCAAACAGTAGTAGAAGCTGATTCCAGACAAGAATCTGAAGGAGCCAAAGACTCTGAAGCCAAACATGAGGAAGCTGGTGCCACTGGTGCCGAAAGCTGGAAGGGATGAGGTGCCGAAAGCTGGAAGGGATGAAGTGAAACCATGTGAGAAATGCACTGAAGTCAAAACTGTGGTGAAACCAGGTGGGAAGTACTCTAAAGTTGAAACTGAGATCGACCCGTGTCGGAGGTCCTCTGAAGCTACAGAGAACAAGACAATGGTTGGTGAAGCCACTGAGGCCGAAAGATTCTCTGAAGCAGAGGCAGAGGTCTGGCAAGCCAGAAGAAGACAAAGGTTAGAAGCATCGGTCCTCTCTCTCCTTAATTTCAAGAACCCTGCTCACACCAGGGTGAAGAACCTAGTACTGGAGAGGTGTGACCGAGAGACATGCAATTGGTGGCTGTTAAAAATCCGGAAAAAAAAAGTCAAGGACTTCAGAGACTGTGGGACAAAAGTTGACCAAGGAAAAGAAAAGGCAGTTGGACTCTGCCTTTTGAATAAAAGTGCTCCTTCCCGGTGGTCTGAGCAGAGGGGGGGGGGGGATTTGTGGCAGTGTGGCAAGGAAAGGCTGTATTTCCCTCGCTAACTCTGGAGAATGTTCCACCTGTGGACTGATTAATGAGGTATCAGGAAGGGGAAGTGTGTGTAAAAGGAAAGGAATCAGAATAGTTGGGGCTCTCCCTTGGAAACAGTATGCTGGCTGTTAGAGGGGGAGACACACAGACCCTGTTTAGGTAACACGTAGAAGGCGCTACGAGTGGTCCAAGAAGTGGTGTGAACTGTGAGTAACAGGTTGCAGGAGACACATGTTTAACTGGCTGAGGGAAGCTCACCAGTTTGTAGTCAGGGCATGCTGACATGTCTAGTCAGTGACCAGACGGTCTAGGACTTTATTTTGTTCCTGTTTATGTTTTGTTTTACCTGCAACCTGTGGAAATAAATCTGCCGAGGAGCCACACTTGTATGCGGAACTGTGGTCTCTGGTGTTATTGTGAGGAACGTGTCCCGTGGCAAGTGACCAGGACGATCCCAGAGCTAATCCCCAAGGAGGAATCTTCACAATATATATATATATATAGAGAGATAGAGAGAGAGAGAGAGAGAGAGAGAGAGAGAGAGAGAGAGAGAGAGAAAGAGAGATGGATAGATAGATAGATACACATATGTGTGTATTGCTGGAGTTGCAAACATGGGTGCACTTGACAAACTCAGCGCGGCTATTCCCCATTGAAAGATTGTTGCATCCAGGACCCTTAGCACTGTGATATGCTACTCAATACCACTGGCATGGCCAGGTGTAAACAACATCTGACCTTTGTTGTGTATGTAACCATGGAGATTGTGATGTCGCCTAGGCCCACCAAAGAACAGCCTTGTCAGAAGCAGCACTGCCATGAGCAGAAGCAGCAGCACCATAGGTTGTCAAATAAGCTGGATTTAACCAAGACAAGGGAGTCCAATAGGATGCAGGTATGTCCTCTATCCTTACAGCTTCCCGTGGCTGTTGGTTTTATACCGTTTGGGGACAGCCAAGGAGGCGTCAGCAGGCAACACAGGTAAGTGTGTGCTTGTGTGTGTGTTTCCTATGCAGATCCTAAACCCAGTATCAAATGCAAGTAGGAGGAGTAAGAAGGGTTCCTGCCAAAGCCAGGTTATGGATTGCATTTAAAAATTGTCCATCAGAGTGAAATGGACTCCCATCTTCCTGCTTAGCAATAATGATATGGGTTTAGGGTCTGCTGTGTGTACTGGTGGGTGACTGCCACCCAGCTAGAGTGTGTATGGGAGGCTGCCAGCCAGCCTCCCTTCCTACAAGTAGTGATGGTGCTTATGAAGGGGACAGCGTTGGTTCCTCCCCTTCATCACTTTTTATCCTTCCTTTTGGCTGGTATCAAATGTGGTGTCAGTTTATATCAGTTTAATTTCTGATATGTCCCCTATCTGGTAGCATATATTAAGTGCACCACCAGGTTTTAGTGTTGGAAAGAAAGATTACCTGTTTATTTGCTGCTACTGCAGCTGCTTGCTGGCTAGTCCAGTGGGCCCCTACTGCAGGCAAAAGACAATAGGTGGTGCCGCTTGTGTCTGGCCCCTGTTGGAGCGACCAGGCACAGGACTGCTGCTGCTGAATGTCCTCTTTAATTGAATAAGCTCAGCAACCAGCACACCTGTGCAGGTTGGACATGACATGATAGGTAGCTGTCTTTCAGGTAGTGGGTGCTGAATCTTGTTAATTGACATGGGGGTGTCATTGCTGTTGATTGACCATGCATTGGTACTGTGGTATTGGAATAATAAAAACAAATGTTGCCAGCCAGCCAGCCATCCATTGCAATAATGGATATGACATCAGCTATGAGGCATTTGTTTGTACAACCTGCTGCTCACAACTAATGTTGCAATATAGTGTCTCCATCTGCTGGTGGTATTGAATAAGCAATAGTGCAATGATAGGGTCTGAAAAAGAAGAAAAATAAGAAGCAGCAGCATAGGAAAAAAGGAGGAAAGAAGGAAAACATGGAGAGAAGAAAAAAATAAGAAGGTAAAAAAAAAGGTGAAAACATGTTTAAAAAAGTATTTCCATCTCTCTCTCTCTATATATATGTATATATATATATATATATATATATATATATTTAAAAGAAAAAAAATATATATATATATACATATAGAGAGAGAGAGAGATAAATATATATAGAGATAGATGGATAGATAGATAGACAGACAGATATATAGATATACATACATACATACATACATACGTGTGTATTGTTGGAGTTGCAAACATGGGTGCACTTGACAAACTCAGTGCGGCTATTCCCCATTGAAAGATTGTTGCATCCAGGACCCTTAGCACTGT
Organism: Hyla sarda; assembly: GCF_029499605.1. Taxonomy (NCBI): domain Eukaryota; kingdom Metazoa; phylum Chordata; class Amphibia; order Anura; family Hylidae; genus Hyla; species Hyla sarda. The sequence goes on from NW_026610752.1 coordinate 171,379, forward strand.
GATATGCTACTCAATACCACTGGCATGGCCAGGTGTAAACAACATCTGACCTTTGTTGTGTATGTAACCATGGAGATTGTGATGTCGCCTAGGCCCACCAAAGAACAGCCTTGTCAGAAGCAGCACTGCCATGAGCAGAAGCAGCAGCACCATAGGTTGTCAAATAAGCTGGATTTAACCAAGACAAGTGAGTCCAATAGGATACAGGTATGTCCTCTATCCTTACAGCTTCCCGTGGCTGTAGGTTTTATACCGTTTGGGGACAGCCAAGGAGGCGTCAGCAGGCAACACAGGTAAGTGTGTGCTTGTGTGTGTGTTTCCTATGCAGATCCTAAACCCAGTATCAAATGCAAGTAGGAGGAGTAAGAAGGGTTCCTGCCAAAGCCAGGTTATGGATTGCATTTAAAAATGGTCCATCAGAGTGAAATGGACTCCCATCTTCCTGCTTAGCAATAATGATATGGGTTTAGGGTCTGCTGTGTGTACTGGTGGGTGACTGCAACCCAGCCAGAGTCAAGGCTGGACTGGGATACCGGGAAAATCCCCGGTGGGCCGATCACCTTGACTGCCGAATGGCCAGTGCATTGCCGTAGAACGAGATTTGCCATAGAATGAGATGGTCCGCCTCCATCACATCCTATTGGCTCACTCTTGTCACGTGACATATTTAAACGTCACGCATCGATGCGCACAGCAGTGTCAGTTTGGCTATCACAGGGAGAGGATCTCCTCTCCCTATGATAGCTGAAGCTGCACGGAGCTCTCATGGCCTCTGTTGCCCGACAGAAGTTCACACATGTACGCAGCTCATACGGCTGGCTCATATACACTTACTCTATTATTACATGTACTGTTGATCCACAGCGCTATCGGGATCCCGATGCCCGATGGCGCTGTCATCAGTGTGCGTCCCCGCGAGCGCCCCGCAGCTCTACTCCCCGTCCCCTGCAGCTCTACTCCCCGTCCCGTTAACGCTCAGGGAGCGGGGAACAGAAAGTAGAGCATCGGGTGCAGGTAAAGTAGTACTGCGCATGCGCAGCACTACACAAATAACTTAACCTGCGCCCGATGCTCTACTTTCTGTTCCCCGCTCCCTGAGCGTTAACGGGACGGGGAGTAGAGCTGCGGGGGAAGGGGAGTAGAGCTGCGGGCGGGGGGCGCTCGCGGGGACGCACACTGATGACAGCGCCTTCGGGCATCGGGATCCCGATAGCGCTGTGGATCAACAGTAAATGTATATGAGCCAGCCGTATGAGCTGCGTAAATGTGTGAACTTCTGTCGGGCCACAGAGGCCATGAGAGCTCCGTGCAGCTTCAGCTATCACAGGGAGAGGAGATCCTCTCCCTGTGATAGCCAAACTGACACTGCTGTGCGCATCGATGTGTCACGTTTAAATATGTCATGTGACAAGAGTGAGCCAATAGGATGTGATGGAGGCGGACCATCTCATTCTATGGCAATGCACCGGCCGCACCATGTTAAAGAAGAGTTCTTGGCCCGGCCCCTGACAGTGGTTGTCGCACGGCCGGCCGCAAGACTGGCCGTGCCGGAAGCAATGAGGCTTCCTGGGCTGACTGCAGCAGGCTGGCCAACTGACAGCAGAGGTGGCTCTAGCATAATAGGCCACCGCCTCAGTTCTCGCGTTAATGGGGGGCCTCGCTCAGGGACCCGACTAGCGCAAGTTACTCCTCACTCTCCGGAAGACCGCCGGGATTGAAGTTTAATACAGCAGTTCCAGTTCCATCCTGCCTGCAGGCGGCGAGCCCCAGCGCTGCGCCCGACCAGCCCCTGCTGATCCTCTGCCACTTTAAGAGAAAGGGCTGCTGGGGCTGGTCGCCTGCTATAGAAACTGCTGCTGATCGGAGAAAGGGCTGCTGAAAGACCTCCTGAACCCCCCCCCCCCCCCACCTCAGAGAGAAAACAGACGAACTGTGCAGCCGGTTCAGCTGCACAGGGGCGCAGCGTGAGAGGGGGCCCGCTGCCCTCTCCAGGTCCGGCCCCAGAGGCCAGCATTAGGCCACATACCACTGCATACTCCCCGACCACAGCAAGTTAGACAGTACCCGGATGGATGCTGCGTTCAACCACCCCTGCAGGCGGCCCAGTGGCGTCTCTAGGGGGGGGGCAGAGGGGGCCACGGCCCCCCCTACATCATGATTGGCCCCCCCTTGTGCCTCCCCTAGCAGCAGTAGGTCACTAGCAGCTCTTATGGCCCTCAGGGGGGTACAGCTAGTTCACCAGTAAGGGGCCCGAGCCCCCGCTGCACCCCCCGCCCCCCGGAGGCATCTACTCCGCCATCCTTTTATTTGATAAATCTTCAGCCAGCAGCTCTGTCACCACGCAGGGGCCGCGCTATGCAGACTGGGAAGAGCAGACAGGAAGCTCCTCCCCCTCTCTCACTCCCCTGTATGCTGCTGCTGGACCTTGTGGAGCAGGCTTGCTGTGTGTATACAGGCCCGGACACCACCAGTATGGAAGACTTACCTGCCCAGTGCCCACTGCTGATGCTGCCCTTTTAAAGTAAGTAACTTGCTTGGGGGAGAGGGGGAAAGTTGTAGTTCGGGAGACAGTGGGAGGTTGTTCAGTGTTTCCCAACCAGGGGGCCTCCAGCTGTTGCAAAACTACAACTCCCAGCATTGCTTTGGCTTTATGAGCATACTGGGAGTTGTAGTTTTGCAACAGCTGGAGGCCCCCAGGTTGGGGAACACTGATCTATCTATCTATCTATCTATCTATCAATCTCCTATCTATCTATCTATCTATCTCATATCTATCCATCCATCTATCTATATCCATCTATTTATGCATCTATCTATCTAATATCTATCTATCAATCTCCTATCTATCTATCTATCTATCTATCTATCTATCTATCTATCTCATATCTATCCATCCATCTATCTATATCCATCTATTTATGCATCTATCTATCTTTCTCATATCTATCTATCTCTCATCTATCTATCTATCTCATATCTATCTATCTATCTATCTATCTAACTCAGATAGATGAGAGATAGATAGACGAGAGATAGCTAGATAGATATGAGAGATAGATAGATAAATAGATGATATATAGATAGAGAGATGATATATAGAAAGATACATACGGTAAATAGATGGATAGATAGATGATAGACAGATCGATAGATAGATGATAGATAGATATGATATAGACAGATAGATAGATAGGAGATAGATGGATATGATATAGATAGATGGATATGATATAGATAAATTTATATGATATAGATAGATAGGAGAAAGATAGATCAGTTTCCCAACCAGGGGGCCTCCAGCTGTTGCAAAACTACAACTCCCAGCATTCCTTTGGCTTTATGAGCATACTGGGAGTTGTGGTTTTGCAACAGCTGGAGGCCCTCCTAGTTGGGAGACACTGATCTATCAATCATCTATCTATCTATCCATCTATCTCATATCTATCTATCTATATAATATCTATCTATCTCGTATATATATATATATATATATATATATCCATCTATCTATATCCATCTATCTATTTATGTATCTATCTATCTATCTCATATCTATCTATCTATATCATATCTATCTATCTATCTATCTCATATATATCTATCTATCCATCTATCTATATCCATCTATCTATTTATGTATCTATCTATCTATCTATCTTTCTATTTATCTATCTATCTCATATATATCTCAGATAAATGAGAGATAGATGAAAGATAGATATGAGAGATAGATAGATGATATATAGATATATAGATACATAAATAGATGGATATATAGATAGATATGAGATAGCTAGATAGATAGATAAATAGATGATAGATAGATAGATAGATGATAGATATATATGATATAGATAGATAGATAGATAGGGGATAGATGGATATGATAGATATAGATTGATATGATATAGATAGATAGGATATAGAAAGAAAGATAGATAAAGAACAATATGATGCAACACGCCACAAGTTTGCAGAAAATGGTGGTTTATTCCATCATGTGCATGGACTATGGACTATGCACATGATGGAATAAACCACCATTTTCTGCAAACTTGTGGCGTGTTGCATCATATTGTTCTTTGTCTGGATTGAGGAACCAGTGGACCCAGGTTCCAAGTATGCGGGCACCCCGACTTCTCTCTAATTTCTGGATTTTGGTTGTGACCTTTTTATTTGTTTTAGATAGATAGCTAGAAAGAGATAGTATCTATCATCTATCTATCTATCTATCTATCTATCTATCTCATATCTATCTATCTATCTCCTATCTATTATCTATCTCATATCTATCATCTATCTATCTCATATCTATTATTATCTATCTATCTATCTATCTATCTATCTATCTATATATCATCTATCTATCTATCTACAAAACTAAAGATCCAGCGGCACTCCCAGATAAGGTGCAAAAACAAAGTGTTTTATTCCCCCATGTATGTGTGACGTTTCGATAGCATCCCGCCATCTTTATCATACGTACAGTTGTACATTCTGTAGTCTCTGTGACATCACTGTGCTTCTTATTAAAGGGGTAGTCCAGTGGTGAAAAACTTATCCCCTATCCTAAGGATAGGGGATAAGTTTGAGATCGCGGGGGGTCCGACCGCTGGGGCCCCCTGCGATCTCTCTGTACGGGGCCCCGGCTCTCCGCCGAGATAGCGGGTGTCGACCCCCGCACGAGGCGGCGGCCGACACGCCCCCTCAATACATCTCTATGGCAGAGCCGGAGATTGCCGAAGGCAGCGCTTCGGCTCTGCCATAGAGTTGTATTGAGGGGGCGTGTCGGCCGCCGCCTCGTGCGGAGGTCGACACGCCCCCTTCCAGCAGGCTGTCGGGGCTCCCTACAGGAGATCGCGGGGGGCCCCAGGGGTCGGACCCCCCGCGATCTGCAACTTATCCCCTATCCTTAGGATAGGGGATAATTTGCTCACCACTGAATCACCACTGGACTACTCCTTTAAAAACACAAAATTGGTCCCCAACAGCGGGAGTACCTGGGAAGTGATTCATATATTGAATCATGATTGGAGTAATACTAGGATATCTGGGATAGGCTGGATATGGATGTCGCTGACTGATGATGATAGGGGGATGGTCTATAAATACCCCCTGCCGCCATTTTGGAGTGTTGTTGGCACATATTGCCTCTTGAGAACGCCGTGGTGACGGCGAAACATGTAGAGGCGGCAATTTTGTGTTTTTAATAAGTGTCACAATTGGGATGTTGGGCTTCTGCAGAGCCCCGAACACTGGAGTAATGTTGCTCCAATAACTATATTATTCTCCCATGTGACACTGTATTTTTAATCATCACCTTCTGGATTTGTTATCTTTTAATATATACACAATTAAAAGTTATGTTTTAGGGGGGGAGTAATTTGAGGTGTTTTGCACCCCAGGCTGCGGCCTTGGGGTTTGGATAATTATATTGTTTTGGCCTCTTAGCCCCTTATTGGGTCAATTTGTAGTTTTTGATCACTGTGCTTCATAAACTGTGACATCACTGTGCTTCATCCTGTAATTTGATGTCACTGTGTATAACAACCCTGTAGTGACATCACAGTTTATTATTCTTGAATGCTGACTTCACTGTGTATATTTTCCCGGTACAATGACATCACTGTATAGTT